>NC_084587.1:56772144-57072144 GCF_033807715.1 Cololabis saira
ACTCGCTCCTTACTCACTCTCCCTGTCACTCGCCCTTTACTCTCTCTCTCTCCGTCACTCTCCCTTTACTCTCTCTTTCTCCTCACTTGCCCGTTACTTTTTCTTTCTCACCACAAACTACAGTTAACTACAGTACCACAAAATACAGTGAAGTAAGGAATCAGCAACGTGTTAACATTGGAGAGAGAGAAGCATTACTGCTGTGATCAGTCTGTAGCAGCATTTACTGCATCATAGTCTGCGGAGGCACCGGCGTGTCTGCGGAGGCACCGGCGTGTCTGCGGAGGCACCGACGTGTCTGCGGAGGCACCGGCGTGTCTGCGGAGGCACCGGCGTGTCTGCGGAGGCACCGGCGTGTCTGCGGAGGCACCGGCGTGTCTGCGGAGGCACCGGCGTGTCTGCGGAGGCACCGGCGTGTCTGCGGAGGCACCGACGTGTCTGCGGAGGCACCGGCGTGTCTGCGGAGGCACCGACGTGTCTGCGGAGGCACCGGCGTGTCTGCGGAGGCACCGGCGTGTCTGCGGAGGCACCGACGTGTCTGCGGAGGCACCGACGTGTCTGCGGAGGCAACGACGTGTCTGCGGAGGCACCGGCGTGTCTGCGGAGGCACCGGCGTGTCTGCGGAGGCACCAACGTGTCTGCGGAGGCAACGACGTGTCTGCGGAGGCACCGGCGTGTCTGCGAAGACACCGGCGTGTCTGCGGAGGCACCGGCGTATCTGCGGAGGCACCGGCGTGTCTGCGCAGGCACCGGCGTGTCTGCGGAGGCACCGGCGTGTCTGCGGAGGCACCGACGTGTCTGCGGAGGCACCGGCGTGTCTGCGGAGGCACCGACGTGTCTGCGGAGGCAACGACGTGTCTGCGGAGGCACCGAGGTGTCTGCGGAGGCACCGGCGTGTCTGCGGAGGCACCGGCGTGTCTGCGGAGGCACCGGCGTGTCTGCGGAGGCACCAACCTGTCTGCGGAGGCAACGACGTGTCTGCGGAGGCACCGGCGTGTCTGCGAAGACACCGGCGTATCTGCGGAGGCACCGGCGTGTCTGCGCAGGCACCGGCGTGTCTGCGGAGGCACCGGCGTGTCTGCGCAGGCACCGGCGTGTCTGCGGAGGCACCGGCGTGTCTGCGCAGGCACCGGCGTGTCTGCGGAGGCACCGGCGTGTCTGCGGAGGCACCGGCGTGTCTGCGGAGGCACCGGCGTGTCTGCGGAGGCACCAACCTGTCTGCGGAGGCAACGACGTGTCTGCGGAGGCACCGGCGTGTCTGCGAAGACACCGGCGTATCTGCGGAGGCACCGACGTGTCTGCGGAGGCACCGACGTGTCTGCGGAGGCACCGACGTGTCTGCGGAGGCACCGACGTGTCTGCGGAGGCACCGACGTGTCTGCGGAGGCACCGGCGTGTCTGCGGAGGCACCGGCGTGTCTGCGGAGGCAACGACGTGTCTGCGGAGGCAACGGCGTGTCTGCGGAGGCACCGCCGTGTCTGCGGAGGCACCGGCGTGTCTGCGGAGGCACCGACGTGTCTGCGGAGGCAACGACGTGTCTGCGGAGGCAACGACGTGTCTGCGGAGGCACCGGCGTGTCTGCAAAGACACCGGCGTGTCTGCGGAGGCACCGGCGTATCTGCGGAGGCACCGGCGTGTCTGCGCAGGCACCGGCGTGTCTGCGGAGGCACCGGCGTGTCTGCGGAGGCACCGACGTGTCTGCGGAGGCACCGGCGTGTCTGCGGAGGCACCGACGTGTCTGCGGAGGCAACGACGTGTCTGCGGAGGCACCGAGGTGTCTGCGGAGGCACCGGCGTGTCTGCGGAGGCACCGGCGTGTCTGCGGAGGCACCAACGTGTCTGCGGAGGCAACGACGTGTCTGCGGAGGCAACGACGTGTCTGCGGAGGCAACGACGTGTCTGCGGAGGCACCGGCGTGTCTGCGGAGGCACCGGCGTGTCTGCGGAGGCACCAACGTGTCTGCGGAGGCAACGACGTGTCTGCGGAGGCACCGGCGTGTCTGCGAAGACACCGGCGTGTCTGCGGAGGCACCGGCGTATCTGCGGAGGCACCGGCGTGTCTGCGCAGGCACCGGCGTGTCTGCGGAGGCACCGGCGTGTCTGCGGAGGCACCGACGTGTCTGCGGAGGCACCGGCGTGTCTGCGGAGGCACCGACGTGTCTGCGGAGGCAACGACGTGTCTGCGGAGGCACCGAGGTGTCTGCGGAGGCACCGGCGTGTCTGCGGAGGCACCGGCGTGTCTGCGGAGGCACCAACCTGTCTGCGGAGGCAACGACGTGTCTGCGGAGGCACCGGCGTGTCTGCGAAGACACCGGCGTATCTGCGGAGGCATCGGCGTGTCTGCGCAGGCACCGGCGTGTCTGCGGAGGCAACGACGTGTCTGCGGAGGCACCGACGTGTCTGCGGAGGCACCGACGTGTCTGCGGAGGCACCGACGTGTCTGCGGAGGCACCGACGTGTCTGCGGAGGCACCGACGTGTCTGCGGAGGCACCGACGTGTCTGCGGAGGCACCGACGTGTCTGCGGAGGCACCGACGTGTCTGCGGAGGCACCGACGTGTCTGCGGAGGCAACGGCGTGTCTGCGGAGGCACCGCCGTGTCTGCGGAGGCACCGGCGTGTCTGCGGAGGCACCGACGTGTCTGCGGAGGCAACGACGTGTCTGCGGAGGCACCGGCGTGTCTGCGAAGACACCGGCGTGTCTGCGGAGGCACCGACGTATCTGCGGAGGCACCGGCGTGTCTGCGCAGGCACCGGCGTGTCTGCGGAGGCACCGGCGTGTCTGCGGAGGCACCGACGTGTCTGCGGAGGCAACGACGTGTCTGCGGAGGCACCGAGGTGTCTGCGGAGGCACCGGCGTGTCTGCGGAGGCACCGACGTGTCTGCGGAGGCACCGACGTGTCTGCGGAGGCAACGACGTGTCTGCGGAGGCACCGGCGTGTCTGCGAAGACACCGGCGTGTCTGCGGAGGCACCGGCGTATCTGCGGAGGCACCGGCGTGTCTGCGCAGGCACCGGCGTGTCTGCGGAGGCACCGACGTGTCTGCGGAGGCACCGACGTGTCTGCGCAGGCACCGGCGTGTCTGCGGAGGCAACGACGTGTCTGCGGAGGCACCGGCGTGTCTGCGAAGACACCGGCGTGTCTGCGGAGGCACCGGCGTATCTGCGGAGGCACCGGCGTGTCTGCGCAGGCACCGGCGTGTCTGCGGAGGCACCGGCGTGTCTGCGGAGGCACCGACGTGTCTGCGGAGGCAACGACGTGTCTGCGGAGGCACCGAGGTGTCTGCGGAGGCACCGGCGTGTCTGCGGAGGCACCGGCGTGTCTGCGGAGGCACCGACGTGTCTGCGGAGGCAACGACGTGTCTGCGGAGGCACCGGCGTGTCTGCGAAGACACCGGCGTGTCTGCGGAGGCACCGGCGTATCTGCGGAGGCACCGGCGTGTCTGCGCAGGCACCGGCGTGTCTGCGGAGGCACCGACGTGTCTGCGGAGGCACCGACGTGTCTGCGCAGGCACCGGCGTGTCTGCGCAGGCACCGGCGTATCTGCGGAGGCACCGGCGTGTCTGCGCAGGCACCGGCGTGTCTGCGGAGGCACCGGCGTGTCTGCGCAGGCACCGGTGTGTCTGCGGAGGCACCGACGTGTCTGCGGAGGCACCGACGTGTCTGCGGAGGCACCGACGTGTCTGCGGAGGCACCGACGTGTCTGCGGAGGGAGGTAGGGTTGTGTGCTTGTCATGTTCAAATCAAGACGTTGTTGGATGTTGGTTCCCATCTGCAAAAACAAAAACACATACAAAACAATTACATGGTAGTATTATTAAACACACAAGAATCAAGTTCTATGTGTATGTATTAAACGTTATGTGTGATCATGACCTGCAAAAGTGAGGCTTCCTCAGTGAAACATCTAGCGGGTGGCTACTTGGGCTCAAGCCCCGGATGTTTTTCCAAAAGCCCCGGATCTGAAATAACAAAACAAAAATCGTCTGGTCTAAATGTTCAAACACCGCGGCAGGTGCCGTCTCGCGCGCCGCCAAGCTCGGTGGAGAAGCGGTCGCTCTGGGCGCATGCGCAGACCGAGCCGGTTTTCTGTCGATTTCTGCTGCTTCGTCAAAAAATGTATCTGTATATATCTGTCAATTTTTGCTACCCTATCAGAAAAAGCTCCCTAAAGGTTTTCTACCTTTGCAGAGCTACAATTTTACTGTGTTTTACTCCCTAAACCACTTCCTTTTCCCCCAAGTGGTCCTTGTCTCTTGCCAGGCCGTCATTGTAAATAAGAATGTTCTTAATGACCTGCCTGGTTAAATAAAGGCCAATGACTGAATGAATATCAAATAAAGCGGTAGAATTGTTTTTTTTTCTCTTTATCGTATAATGTTCACAAAATGTAATGCAATTAATGTCATGGATCGTGTATTTTGAAGGATCAAATACTCAACATCTCATATCCATTTTAAATCAATTTTTCAAAAAGTTTGCCCACCCCTGCCTTAAGCGGAATTGGATAAGGTGTTTTCCATGTAAACCTCAATTCGGAATTACTATTTCCATGTAAACTCGAAGGAAAATAGTTGAATTCTGAATTATTTAATTCGGAATAAATAATTCTGAATTAAAAAACATCATGTAACCGTGGCCATTGTGCTAAAATACTACTTAATTATTATGCATTACAGAAGGCATTTGCCTCTGAATAATCATTTGACTGATCTCCACTGCCTTCTCATCTGTCTATTTTCAAAATAGCTCCGACACAGTTCATTTCAACCAGCTCTAACCATCACTCCAACCATCCTTTTAAACCCACTTTTGGTAAAAGGAGCAATTCCAATGAAGGTGCAAATCTTAGCCCATGAAAATGCCTTTTCTGTCAGGAGATCAGACTCATGTACTTGAGAATGGCAGCTCAGCCAATGGCCAGCAACCATCATTTCCCCATGAGTCATCATCTTGCGAGGAAGTTAAGCAAAGTAAACAGCACTGTGACCAACCTGGCTTCGGCTATAGACAGCAACAATCTTCAACTAACAGAGAAAAATACATCGGCTTGGTGGCTCAGTTGGTAGAGCATTCACCCATGAACCTGAAGATCAGTCGTTGGAACCCTAGTTCCTCCTGTGTCCACCAAAGTGTCCTTGGGCAAGACACTGAATCCCCCGGTTGCTCCTGGTTGTCAGGCCAGCACCGTTGTATGGCCGCTCCGCCGACAACCGGTGTGTGCGTGTGTGGGTGAATGTCTACGGCGTAATTTGCTTTAGGGCTGTAGGAGTACAGCTGGAAAGCACTATATAAGTGTAAGCCATTCACCATTTTACCATCAATTTCATGTGCATTCACGCCCTCCTGCTCCCGTAGCACAAAAAACAGATCATAGTAAAGTAAAAGCATTGCGTTCTTAATGTAGTGATATGAGGCATCACTGCCATATTATACTCTGCTGCAGCTTCACCTTGCCCCATTTGGCTTTTCACCCAATCACTGTGCTGACTTAAGGCTGAATTCTGGTTCTGCATTAAATCAACGCAGAGCCTACGCCGTAGGGTACGTGGCTACACGGGAGTCTCTCCGTAGCCTACACCGTAGCCTGACGTGCACCTCCCAAAAAATGTAACTACGCGTCGAGGCGACGCAGACCCAACGCAGACCCAACGCAGACCCAACGCAGACCGACAGTGGCTGTGATTGGTTCGCTTGGTAGCAACGTATTTCCGGTTTGGGTTCGTGAAGCAGTAGTGGACTTTCAGCCCTCTTTTCTTCATGTTTTGGTGTTTTGCACAATAGTCTTCCTTATCTCTTTGATTCTGTGTGACCGGAAAAAAACGGAAGCTAAACAAAGTATCAACTAGCACTCTGGGGGGTACTGCACCGCGGCAAAATGGAGTGATGGAGAAGTCCGAAGGGTTCACGATGGCGTCACGGAAACGGCGTAGGCTCTGCGTTGGTTTAACGCAGAATCTTAAAGGGGACCTATTATGAAAAACAGGTTTTTTCTGTCTTTAACATATATAAAGTGGTCTCCCCTCAGCCTGCCAACTCAGAGAAGGAGGAAAGCAACTAAATTCTGCAGTGTCTGTACAGCCGCCCGGATGATCCATCCAGTGTCATGTGACTTCTACGAGCCGTTCAGATTCTGCTCCTGTCGTGACGTCATGACAGGAGCGATGCGTGAAACTGCGCCCACAACTAACTCCACCGGCCGGAGCTTCCGCCATTTTTTCGTAGCGGTGTATCGCGTCATTCGCGTCATCGCGTCATCGCGTCATCGCGTCAAGCCACCAATCAGCACAATGCCTTATTATCAGAGCCGCCGGCCCACTCAGAATCCCACATAGAGAAGAAGGTTAGAGAATGGGAAGATAAAGGCATGGCTCAGAGGCTGAATTTCTAATTTATTTAGCAAAAACAATCAAAAGCTTGTTTTTTTTTCAAGGCCTGTTTAAAATAGGTATTAGATGCCATTATAGGTCCCCTTTAAATCAGGCTTGAGAGGAGAAATGTAGGCCTTGCCCATTGGCCCATAGTCGGCGGTTCACATGCTGTGTGGTGGCTTTCTCCTCTCCCCCGCTACGCCGGCTTTCTTCACCCCTCTCGCTCTTTGGATGGGACGCAAAGTAACTGGACTGTAGGACTGTATAAAACTGGAGTGCAGAGAATTCAATTCAATGCAATTTTATTTATATAGGGTCTATTACCACAGAGGTTGTCTCTAGGCGCTTTCCAGAAACCCAGAACATGATCCCCCAGCAATTATTACATAATCAATGGCAGGTAAAAACTCTCCTAGTGGGAGAAAAACCTTAAGCCAAACAGTGGCAAGTAAAACTCCCCTTTAGGAGGGAAGAAACCTGGACCAGGACCTGGATCATAAGGGGGAACCCTCCTGCTGGAGGCCAGCTGGACAGAGCAGGAAAAGAGAAAACAGACAGATGTAGACAGCAGACACTGAAGTGGTCAGAGGGGGCGGCATTGAGGGTCAGGATGTCAGGAGGCATCTACCAGACATCTACACAGACAGGTGGAAGCAGCAGTGGGATGATCAGAGGGGGGGAATGCAGGGCAGAATGCAGCTCCTGAAGCAATCATGCACAGAAGAGAAAAGGAGGGGGCAGACCAGCAAAACAAACTGTAAGAACAATGGAGAACAATGATGGTTATGAGATACTTATAATTAATAACTGAGAAAGGAAAGAGAAGGAGGGGTGATGGGCAACGCTTAGTGGATCATGTTGGAGTCCCCCTGCAACATAGCTCTATAGCAGCATATCTACAACGAAGCTATGTTTGAGGAAAACTATTTTAGTCTTGTCCCATAGCTGCAGCTATGACTACTGATGCCAACACAATAGAGTTTACACTAACTATAGGCTTTACTAAACAGAAAGGTTTTAAGTTTAGTTTTAAAGGTGGAGGTGGTGTCAGCCTCCTTAACCCAGATTGGAAGTTGGTTCCATAGTAATGGTGCCTGATAGCAGAAGGCCCGCCCTCCAAATCTACATTTAGATACTCTAGGAACTATGAATAAACCTTCCCTCTGAAAATGGAGAGCTGTAACATAAAGTACTATTAGGTCTTGCAAATATTGCAGAGCTAGGCCGTTTTGGGCTAACGGTTCTGTTTCATCTGGCTTCATAGACAAATAGCCTGATCCTTGTCCTGCATTCCTGGAAATAAAGGGAAATAAAGTGAACCAGACAAGCTACCGCTGTGTGCTCTGTGTGTCGCATTTGGGTTCTCTGCCGGCTGTTGAGCCGTAAAGCCAGCCAACAGAGTAAAAACAGACAAAAAGACGTTTATTTTCTTTTTTTATCAAAACACTGAATTTACAGACATGGGAAAATTGACGTCGGTCATCGCAGTGAATGTCAGTAACGGTAAATTTTCAGTTTATCTCCCAGGCCTAATTCTGGATTATACTTCCCCTGTTTAAGCGAAAAATCCTGATCGAAAACAACACCAAGGTTTCTCAAGGTAGTACTGGAGGCCATCGCAACACCATTTAATCCTTTTCTATGGTGTTTGGGACCACAACAATAATCTCGGTTTTATCAGAATTAAGAAGCTAAAAAATGTGTGGACATCCAGTCCTTGATATCCTTAAGACATGCCTGAAGTTTAACTAACGGTTCTGTTTCATCTGGCTTCATAGACAAATGCAGCTGTGTATCATCAGCATAGCAATGAACATTTCTATAATAAAGAAAAAAAGCTAAAATGTCTGGGTCAAGAGAAGGTTTTTTAAGTAAAGGTTTAATTATTGCAACTTTGAAAACCTGTGGTACACATCTTAAGTTTAGGTTGATCTGGTCCAGTATTGTCGTGCCAATAAGAGAAAGAACATTTTTAAACAGTCGAGTCGGGATGGGGTCTAACATACTTGATTTAGCTCTATAGGATGGAAACAGTCTAGAGTCAAGTCAGAGCCTAGGGAAGTCGCTAAAGCTGAAGAAACGCCCACTGCCGCCTCCGGGTGGGCCTGGTTGATATCTTCTCTAATTTTGATGATTTTACTGTTAAGGAAGCTCATAAAGTTATCACCCCTGAGAGCTACAGGAATGCACGGCTCAATAGAAGAATCAGAGTAATCAACACTAATGGCTACTGTACTACCGCTGCTTCACCGCCGGTCTGCTACTGCTGCTTCGCTTTTACCGGTGTTTCACCGCTGTTTCACCGCTGCTTCACCACCGGTCTGCTACTGCTGCTTTGCTGTTACCACTGCTTCAGCACCGATCTGCTACTGCTGCTTTGCTGTTACAGCTGCTTCACCACCGGTCTGCTACTGCTGCTTTGCTGCTTCACCGCCGGTCTGCTACTGCTGCTTTGCTGTTACAGCTGCTTCACCACCGGTCTGCTACTGCTGCTTTGCTGTTACAGCTGCTTCACCACCAGTCTGCTACTGCTGCTTTGCTGTTACAGCTGCTTCACCACCGGTCTGCTACTGCTGCTTTGCTGCTTCACCACCAGTCTGCTACTGCTGCTTTGCTGTTACCACTGCTTCACCCCCGGTCTGCTACTGCTGCTTTGCTGTTACAGCTGCTTCACCACCGGTCTGCTACTGCTGCTTTGCTGTTACAGCTGCTTCACCACCGGTCTGCTACTGCTGCTTTGCTGCTTCACCACCAGTCTGCTACTGCTGCTTTGCTGCTTCACCACCGGTCTGCTACTGCTGCTTTGCTGCTTCACCACCGGTCTGCTACAGCTGCTTTGCTGTTACCACTGCTTCACCCCCGGTCTGCTACTGCTGCTTTGCTGTTACAGCTGCTTCACCACCAGTCTGCTACTGCTGCTTTGCTGTTACAGCTGCTTCACCACCGGTCTGCTACTGCTGCTTTGCTGCTTCACCACCAGTCTGCTACTGCTGCTTTGCTGTTACCACTGCTTCACCCCCGGTCTGCTACTGCTGCTTTGCTGTTACAGCTGCTTCACCACCGGTCTGCTACTGCTGCTTTGCTGTTACAGCTGCTTCACCACCGGTCTGCTACTGCTGCTTTGCTGCTTCACCACCAGTCTGCTACAGCTGCTTTGCTGCTTCACCACCGGTCTGCTACTGCTGCTTTGCTGCTTCACCACCAGTCTGCTACTGCTGCTTTGCTGTTACCGCTGCTTCACCGCCGGTCTGCTACTGCTGCTTCGCTTTTACCGGTGTTTCACCGCTGTTTCACAGCTGCTTCACCACCGGTCTGCTACTGCTGCTTTGCTGTTACAGCTGCTTCACCACCGGTCTGCTACTGCTGCTTTGCTGTTACAGCTGCTTCACCACCGGTCTGCTACTGCTGCTTTGCTGTTACCACTGCTTCACCCCCGGTCTGCTACAGCTGCTTTGCTGTTACAGCTGCTTCACCACCGGTCTGCTACTGCTGCTTTGCTGTTACAGCTGCTTCACCACCGGTCTGTTACTCATACCTGCCAACACTCCCGATTTATGCGGGAGTCTCCCGATTTTCAACCATTTCTCCCGCCCTGCTCCCGATTTGTAATTTCTCCCGCTTATCTCCCGATTTTAAAGTGAAATGAGTCAATGGTGTTTCACGTGTCGGGGTTCCTGCATGGATGTATTATATTAACGGGTTCTTGACAAACCTGGCAACCCAACCCAAAAGCACTGCCTACGTCCAAGCTCCGCCCCATGGAGCTGCTGTGATACGTCAACGTCGCCGCCATATTGGATGTGGCAAGACTGCGCTGTAAACTAATACCAGTGAATGGACTTATTTTCATAAAGCGCCTTTCTACAAAGAAATTTACGTTTTACGTCTCATTTATTCATTCACACACGCACTAATATACTTGGGAAACACTTAGGCACCAAATATAATATATTTAATTTTCTCAGATGGCAAAAATAAGAACTTTATTGATCCCACAGTAATTCATGTTATATCAGCTATAGAGAACAAGGTAGTGCCGAAAAACAATATATCCCCCCTCACAAAAATAAGAAAAATAGAGAAATATATTCTCTCATCAGCAAAGCATTACATAAACATATTTTAAAAATTTCAAGTTACAAAATAACATATTTGAACCATTTTTCAGATTTTTTCAGTTATTTTATTGTTTGGAAAATGGTTAAAATATGTTATTTTGTTATTTGAAAATGTGTTTTGTTTGAGAAAATGCTTTGAAAAAAAGCTGAGGGAAGAGTTGGTGGAGTATCAAGTCATAGCAAGCAAGGATCTCCCACAGGAAGATAGAGTTGATGGTTCTGGTTCTTCTAGGGAAAGAGGAAAGCTTTACAAATCTGGCATCACTGGTGAAGGCAAAGCTCTGCATCCCTCACAGCAATGCAAGCTCAGAGAGGTCATTCAGCATGGTGAAAAAGATCCTCACAGGAAACACAATGAGTATGGATAATTCTACTCTTTGCGCACTCCTTTCTTGCAAGATAAACCATACCAGCCCTGGCCACAAGTTCCACAAGTTCCTCCAAGAAAGTGATTGAAGCTGCAAAGTCTGACACCTACTACAACAGGTCCTTGGGGGACAAAGGGAACCTGGAAAATTCTACAAATATTGTATTTAATTGTTATTAATACTAAACTTAATTGGCTCCAAGTAGGCTGTAGAATCATTTGGGAGGTACATTTTAGCACATTTCATTGTAGCTGTGGATTTAAAGCTCATTAAAAGTCGCCTTGTTTATATCAGGGCGGGGATGTTGTGAGTGGAGCATTCCAATCGCTACCCCAGAAAATCACAGCCCAATGTTGGCAGGTATGCTGTTACTGCTGCTTTGCTGCTTCACCACCAGTCTGCTACTGCTGCTTTGCTGCTTCACCACCAGTCTGCTACTGCTGCTTTGCTGCTTCACCACCAGTCTGCTACTGCTGCTTTGCTGCTTCACCACCAGTCTGCTACTGCTGCTTTGCTGCTTCACCACCAGTCTGCTACTGCTGCTTTGCTGCTTCACCACCAGTCTGCTACTGCTGCTTTGCTGCTTCACCACCGGTCTGCTACTGCTGCTTTGCTGCTTCACCACCGGTCTGCTACTGCTGCTTTGCTGCTTCACCACCGGTCTGCTACAGCTGCTTCACCACCGGTCTGCTACTGCTGCTTTGCTGCTTCACCACCGGTCTGCTACTGCTGCTTTGCTGCTTCACCACCAGTCTGCTACTGCTGCTTTGCTGCTTCACCACCGGTCTGCTACTGCTGCTTTGCTGCTTCACCACCGGTCTGCTACTGCTGCTTTGCTGCTTCACCACCAGTCTGCTACTGCTGCTTTGCTGCTTCACCACCGGTCTGCTACTGCTGCTTTGCTGCTTCACCACCAGTCTGCTACTGCTACTTTGTTGTTACCGCTGCTTCACCACCGGTCTGCTACTGCTGCTTCACCACCGGTCTGCTACTGCTACTTTGTTGTTACCGCTGCTTCACCACCGGTCTGCTACTGCTGCTTCACCACCGGTCTGCTACTGCTGCTTTGCTGCTTCACCACCAGTCTGCTACAGCTGCTTTGTTGTTACCGCTGCTTCACCACCGGTCTGCTACTGCTGCTTCACCACCGGTCTGCTACTGCTACTTTGTTGTTACCGCTGCTTCACCACCGGTCTGCTACTGCTGCTTCACCACCGGTCTGCTACAGCTGCTTTGTTGTTACCGCTGCTTCACCACCGGTCTGCTACAGCTGCTTCACCACCGGTCTGCTACTGCTGCTTTGCTGCTTCACCACCGGTCTGCTACTGCTGCTTTGCTGCTTCACCACCAGTCTGCTACAGCTGCTTTGTTGTTACCGCTGCTTCACCACCGGTCTGCTACTGCTGCTTTGCTGTTACAGCTGCTTCACCACCGGTCTGCTACTGCTGCTTTGCTGTTACAGCTGCTTCACCACCGGTCTGCTACCGCTGCTTCACCACCGGTCTGCTACTGCTACTTTGTTGTTACCGCTGCTTCACCACCGGTCTGCTACTACTGCTTCACCACCGGTCTGCTACTGCTGCTTTGCTGTTACTACTGCTTTGGTCGGCTTGATTTTGTGTTCCGTCAGCTGTCTCTGGTCAAGTCAGGTGTTTTGCTGCTGACCCTGCTCCCTGCTGTTGCCGTGGGTGGTGCCCTGTGTGTGTGTGTGTGTGTGTGTGTGTGTGTGTGTGTGTGTGTGTGTGTGTGTGTGTGTGTGTGTGTGTGAGAATCTCTTTCTTTTAGAGAAACCTGCCCACGTGTGGTGTAATTTTCTTTGTTGTTTGGTTATTGATGGGTTTTATCTCTAGTAGTTTGGGTTGTTGATTGTATTGTGTTTATTTGAGTTAATCGTAAACAAGTTTATTCTGGGTCCTTCCTTATTTACATTTAATTGATGACATTTTTGTTAATTGTGTTAATTTCTCTGCCCAGAGACTTCACTTAAATTAACTTAAATTAAAGCTCTCTGGTGTTCTCATTCCTACAATATATTTCAATTTAATTTAAATTCACTTTATCAATCCCCGAGGTTAAAGTGCTCCTGTAATTTAAATGCTTCCGACAACCCTGACAGCACTTAATTGGTCTAGTCTTCATTTGTAATACCAAGTGTTTTTTTTTTTTTTTATGAAAAAGAAAACGTTTTAGTCTTGTTTAAAACATACTGATAAACTAATCAGTAAAAAGCAGCTTATTCATGATATGAGCCACTGTCAGCACTGTCCTACTTCCTCCTTGGGATACAGTAACAGAAGTGTGAACAGAGGAACACGCAGCGGACATCACAGCAGAGAGAGAGAGAGAGAGAGAGAGAGAGAGAGAGAGAGAGAGAGAGGATGCTTCTGGCTTTGGCCACACCATCATCACACTGAACAACTACTAAATGTCTGTAATGCAGGATACTCACGGATTCTAACAAACAAAGGTAAGAATGAAATAGATAGAAATATTTTGCTATATTTAAGTGTTTTCTGCAGCTCTACGTGCGAGGAACAAAGTGTACATGATTGTAAAAGAGAGGGAAGGAATGAGAGAGCATAAGAGGGAAGTAAATCATTTTATTTCAAAGGATTTTATACTTTCCTTGTAAAGATGAACATGACTTAGTAACCCTGTTTTGTACACGTCTGTAGTATGCTACATTTACACAAATTTTAATGCAGTTTTTCTGCGGTCAGACAGAGAGGTGATTGGATGTGTGTGTGACTTTAATAGCGTCAGTGAGCTGTGCCATTGAATCATGTCGCTATAGTCTAACGCCGCAGTATCCACCCCCATCAGTCCTTCCTGCAGTCTACGTTCCCCTCTGCCACTTTCACTTAGCCTGTGTAGTAGCTTTTCCTGCTAAAGGATTGTAATTCTAAATGAATATTTTCCATAACAGATGGGCTATGTGAAAATTATAATGCTGAGGATGAACCCTTTTTTAATTCCATTTTATTTTCTATTCTGTTTTATTTATTATAGTTTTTGCTTAAAGAATTATGACAGATGCTGCTTTATATGAAAGAAGAAACTAATAATCCTAAATCATGCAAGCCTAGTTTATGATGAACACTTTGTTTTAATCCTTGAGATTTACATCCCCATACATTGCTACTTTAATAATGGCGTATATGTTTATCGTTATAATTTTTATTCACCAACCTTTTTTGTAAAAAAAGGGTCAGGTGTAGGCTATTTTGTTTTTTATCTTGATAAAGAAACTGAAAGCAATAGACATCATTTTTAATTTAAAGTTTTGATTGGGGTGTTGTGGAAAAATGTCCTTTGGACTAAACTAAACTAGTAAAGGAAACCTTGAAAAAAGAAAGACTTGACTCTGACAAGGATACAAGGTTTAAATCAGATTTACTTACATTGCAAGTAAGGGGTCTCATCAGGGTTACCGGGTAACACAGTCCAGTGTTATGCCCAGTTTTGCATCCCTGCCTAGGATTGTGTCCACCGCGCGGCAACTCAAGCCCTTAACACTCAGTAATGACTTTAAAATCAAAGTTTGATTGAAATCAAATGGTAATTTGCAGCAGGGATGCAAAACTCAGCATAATACTGGACCGTGTTACCCGGTAACTCTGGCTGGCTGACTACGTTAGTTTTACTAGCTACATGACTGAGCCTTGACAGCAGTGAAATTTAGTTTTTACTAGAAGTTTTCTACACTTACATGTTCTTGTTCCATGCGTGAGAGGAACTCTTCTGGTACGCCGCGATTTCATAGAAAGCTCAACAGTGGAGTAACTTTATCCATGTTTTGGGTCGTGGTGATGCCAGTTCACAACCGGAACATGAGACTCAGCCCGGCCCGAGACCAGCCAAAACAATAAACTATCACGTGATAAATACTATATTGTTCTAACAATAAATGATCACGTTATAACGTGATACGTTTGTATATTGTAATAAAATGAAATGTTTATTGTTCGAACAATAAACTTTTCGCGTTATAACGTGATACTGATATTTTTTTCTTTTTCTGGGGTGGCAGCATTACGCCTCCGTAGAGATTAAAGACTTCTTGACATTTTTTCACAGCATATGACACAGAAAACAAAACCCAATTGGAACTTGAAAAGAAAACTATGTGGAAATTATTGAAAAAAATTGAATACAAACCCTGAATAATCAAGAATTCAGTTTAATTCAATTTTATTATATATTTTTTATGAAATATATTTTATACTTTTATGATACAAATTGTTTTCAGGTGCTTTTCAAAGACCCATAGCATGACCACACCAAGCCAATTGAAACAATGACAAGTGGAAAAACACATAAGCCAAACAGTGTCATGGATAAACTCCCCTCTAGGGAAGAGACCTTGAGCAGGACATGAGGTGGGACCTCCTGCAAAAGGCCAGCTGGGTAGAAAAAATGAAAGAGGAAGGAAATAGGACTGAGAGGATGAAGAAAAAAGAGAGGGGAGGCACAAATTTATTCTTGATATTACATAGGACTAAATATATAGTGTTGCGGTCTCCACACAAATAAGATTTAAATAATATGGCTCGAAATGGAAACCTCAACATAAAGGAAGGACATCAAAAAAGAGCACAAGTTTTAACAGCTTTTATTAAAGCAACCTCCCAAAATAAATAACACTGAGCATAAATCACAATACTCACTATAAAGCAAAGGGGACCTGGGGCCTGTACTACGAAGCGGGATTTGGGGTTAGCGAGGTAACTTCAGGTTTAACCCTGGGTTTTCAGGACTACGACGGTGGTTCACTTCTTAGCGGGGCACATCGCCATGGTAACTTATGCTGAACCGCTAACCTGCTCCGGAGCAGGTTATGTTCCAGATACAGATCGCCGGGTATAAAAGCACCGCCCACTGACCAATCAGCTCTCTTGGAAAATGACATGCCCTTTCGAAGAGAATCAGGTGGAGCTCCGTGCGCGGATCGTGAGAGGATCCCTCCGAAGAGAACGCGTATTCAGGGACCACCAAAACCCCTTTGCTTTCCCTGATGAGTACCTGTATGAACGATCCAGAAAAAAAGAAAAAAGAGGTGGAGGAGAAAATAAAAAATAAATCAATCAATGAATAAATAAAACAAATCATCACCCAAAATCCGATGTACAGTCAATCCAAAACTAATACCAATTAAATAAATAAATCAAGAAGAAATGAAAAAGAAGATGCATTTGTAAGGGGATAGCAAAAAAGGGATTTTCAATTTCGTCCCTCGAACATTCTGAGAAGTCACTTTAAAATACTAAATACCCCCCTCCTGAAAAAATAAAAAATAAAATAAAATAAATAAATAAACCCAATTCTTTGGTACAGCATCAGCACAAGTTATCGGTCAACAACATAGTTGTTGAACCAATATATACAGGACTGTCTCAGAAAATTAGAATATTGTGATTTTCTGTAATGCAAACACAAAAACAAAGAAATGTCATACATTCTGGATTCATTACAAATCAACTGAAATATTGCAAGCCTTTTATTATTTTAATATTGCTGATCATGGTTTACAGTTTAAGATTAAGATTCCCAGAATATTCAAATATATGTTTATATCCCTATGAATTTACACATTTATACAGTCAGCGATCTTTTGCCAGCTGTCTTTCCTGCATTTTGCAGCTGCAACTGTGTTGCTTTTTGCCTGTATTATATGCCTATACTCATCATATTTCCGTAAAATTATTGTTTGCTCTTCGCTACTGAAATAAGCGGCTCTGACAGCGGACTTCTCCATGCTTGCGATTGGTCATGCGCTGAAAACACCGCCCCTTTTATGTGCACGCGCTCATATCCAGATTGGAGAAACCTGGGTTGATATACCGAGTTGATAACCGCCGTCGTGTGACCGCTTAGCGTGATTGCAATTGTCCCGCTTAGTGAATCTGGATAAGGAAAAGATATCCTGGATATGTTGAACTTGCTTCGTAGTACAGGCCCCTGGAGACGCCGGCTGGACTAAGGAGGATGGGGGGGGAGGGGCACAGCCCACCCCTTATAGGGACGTCAAAGCTGGACCCCCCTCCCTAACTCAAAACCCAACTAACTACAAACAAATAAGCAAACAACCTAAAATAAGGACTACCGGCCATCTCCAGGCCCAAACTAAACAAAGGCTAACAGAAGAGCATGTGGGTTTGGTGTTGCTTGGTCTGTGTCTCCTGGCACACTGAGCAGAGAGGGTTGTATAGGCAGATGGAATGGAGTTGATTAGGTCAGGTGTGCCAGTCAAGGTGTGGAACATCTGAGATGGGAGGAGACAAGATTGATTAGATAATTGGCAATGGTGTGTGTTGTGAGAGAGAGAGAGTGTCATGGCTACACGCAACATATAGCTAGTAATTATTTATTAGCTGGAAAACTAAGTTTTATGTACTTATATTGTGACTGATAGTCTGAGGTGCAGACTGCAGGTCAGCATGCAGTTCTGGAAGCTCTGGAAGAGGAAAAAAGGGAGGAAGAACAGTTCTTGTGGTTTACAATAACAATTCAACACAGTTACGCTCATGAGGTACTCCTGATTAACAACTGTGGATTGAGCTGAATGAAGGAAAGAGAGGAAGAGGAGGATGAGGGACACTGCTCAGCAGATCATGTTTGTCTCCCCCTGCAGCATAAGCCTACATCAGTACGGATGTGACAAAGCTGTATTCAAGATAGATGAGTCTTGTCCAGTAGCTGTAGTTGTGACTACTAGCCCCAACACACTGTCGTTTAGGCTAACTATAGGATTTACTAAATAGAAACTTTAAGTTTGGTTTTAAAGGGGGAGGTGGTGGAGGTCTTCTTAACCCAAATTGGTAGCCATTGGTTCCAAAGTAATGGTGCCTTATAACAGAAGGCTCAACATCCGAATCTACAGTTGGATATTCTAGGAACTACAAGTAAACCTGCACTCTAAGAGCAGATAGCTCTATTAGGAGCACAACTTAACAGATCTTCTTGATAACTTGGAGCCTGGCCATTAAGGTTCTTATATGCACGTAACTGAATTAAAAAAAATTTAATTCTAAATTTTATGGGGAGCCAATGGAGGAAGGCTAACAGAGGATGCTGGGATCTGCCTTGCTAATTCCTGTAACCACTCGTGCTGCTGCATTTTGGATCAGGTGGAGGCTACTAGAATTAATTTGGCATCCTGCTTTCAATACATGACTGTAATCTAGTGTTAAAGTGACAAACCCGTGGATTACTTTTTCAGCATCACCCTGAGAGAGGATGCTCTTATTATTATCTACTAATCTCCCGACGACATGCGCGTGTACGCTCCACCTGGCTGCTGCAGCTCGTCCCCGTCAGGTAGCAGGATGACAGCCAGCTCTCTGCTGCCGTCTGTCTGGTTTGGAGCTGAATCAGCAGGACAATCCCAGAGGAAATGCAGAAATATCGCCGCTGTTTCTCATCATCAGTTGCTGCATCGGCAGGACGAAGAGCTCTGGTCACTAAAGAATCTGCAGGTAGAGGGCCACCATGGATTTTGTGATGCTGACATGCACATCCTATTACTCTTTATGGATAGCCACATTTGCTATTTTTCTTGCGTCTATGACCTCTGACATGGAACGTTACTTCTTGCATTTCATGCAAGGATCGATTCAGGAGATCCTTCGTCCCCACAGCAATAAGACTGTTTAACTCCTCCTGAACTCAGTCACTCACACACTCACCTCTGCCACAACTGGACTATATTTTAGTTTGCACTTTATATGCTATTTTTTAACCTTATATTTCATATTAATATTAATGTCTGTAATTATTGTCTGAGTGGAAGTGTGGTTGTTTTTTATGTTTTGATGAGCTGCTGTACAGTTGAATTTTCCTTCGGGGATGAATAAAGTTAGTTAGTTAGTTAGTTAGTTAGTTAGTTAGTTAGTTAGTTAGTTAGTTAGTTAGTTCGTAGGTAGGAATCTTAATCTTAACTGCACACATACAGTAGGTCCAACACTATCACCAACATGGCTGGAGAATAAAGGTGAACCTGAAGAAATAAAAAGGCAGTTTTATCACTAACGTTGTGTCGGTAGGTGGTTTACTTTTTATAAATAGTTTAACTGATCATGTCACCAATGCCCTTATGCTACTTTAATTGCAATTCAGTGTTTCTTTTTCTTTTTTACACCATCTGCCTTCTCTCTTTTTGTGATAATTCCATTTTTTATAAATTAAAGCCAACAACACCTTGCATTGTATCTCAGATGTATTTTAAACACAAGCCTAGGCATTAAGAAACATACAGGACTGTGTCAGAAAATTAGAATATTGTGATAAAGTTCTTTATTTTCTGTAATGCAATTACAAAAACAAAAATGTCATACATTCTGGATTCATTACAAATCAACTGAAATATTGCAAGCCTTTTATTATTTTAATATTGCTGATTATGGTTTACAGTTTAAGATTAAGATTCCCAGAATATTCAAATTTTTTGAGACAGGATATTTGAGATATTTGAGTTTTCATTGCATTACAGAAAATCACTATATTCTAATTTTCTGAGACAGTCCTAATATCCAAGTAGAGTTGCTGGGCAGGCTGAAGATGGTTCTTTCTATAGCGCAGACTTTCTATATAAGTCTGCGAACATGACTACAGGACCATTGATTGGTATATACGTTTAAAAAAAATCTGACATATTTAAGTTTGATCTTACCTGATATGAAGTGGACGTCGCCAACTTTTTCCTTGCCACTGTTTGGCTTAAGGTTTTTCTCCCACTAGGGGAGTTTTTACCTGCCATTGTTTATGTAATAATTGCTCGGGGGTTTATGTTCATGTTCTGGGTCTCTGGAAAGCGTCTAGAGACAACATCTGTTGTATTAGACGCTATACAAATAAAATTGAATTGAACTGAACTTGTGACGTCCATTTTAGAGAGATGCAGGTCTTGAAATCCATGTCAGGCTGCTTTTCTGGTTTGTAAAATTCTTTGGTCAAGATGCACAGAATTCGAAAAGAAGAATGACCAATGTCACGATCTGATCTCTTTCCCTAACCAATTATGCCACAAAAGTGGTGATATCAAAACGAATTAAAACAAAGAAGCAATCTATAACGTATACAAACAAAGGTGCATATATCTGTTGTGGTTGTTTGCATCTACTCCAAATTGGCAACCGCTCCCCAGTCAGGTGACTTGTGACGTTTAATCGTAAGAAAGCATTGTCATAATCCTATATATGTATATATATGCCAAATGTATAATTATATAATCCCCAATAAATCTGGCTAAACCTTGGTTAATCATCTCTGCTTCAGGCACCATGGTTGCAGGACTGAAGTCACTGATTTTGGTCTTAATGCTGCTCAACTGTTGGAAGTCTACCACAGGCAAAGACGGAAAATCAACAAAGAAGGGGAAGAAAGGAAAACAAGTTGTCTGTCCATCGTGAGTAGCAAAACTGTTTTCTCTAGGTTCAATAAAGTTGGGATGGCAGATATCAAAAAGTTATTTGATGATTTGATAATTTAGTGAGCCCTCTTTTTTATTTTTATTTGTGTATTTTGTTTAAGTAAACTAACAAAATGTATATATTGATCATTTTTAGGATATTTTCTCATAAATACATTGATTATTTAAACAATGTTTTGTATAAGTTGGTAAATATAAAATCCAAGGGTTGAGTTGGTGGTGGGAGTGTAGTAGATGCAATCCCTGTTCACCCTTCAGTGTTGGTGATTGTCCCTTTAAACTCTGCCCCCCTGCCAGAGGCCTATGAGCTTAAGGTTCCTAAAGGGTGTGGCATATGTTCCTAGTAGTGCTGTCAGGTGATTTAAAAAACTTAATATAATTAATTACAGGATTTATAATTAATTAATCTAATTAATCGAATTTTAGAGTGCTTTCAGACCTGTGGCCCGTTTGCTTTGTTCTGATTCAGGGGCTAAATCGATACAGTTGTTTCGTTTTTCGTTTTTGGCAGTTGTGTTCACAAGGCAACCGTCTGTAGCGGTTCAAAGCTGTTAACAAATGCCATGAGAACCAACTGTTCTCTGATTGGTCAGAAATGAACGCGAAAGGAGTTTCCTCTTCCGTACCCCGGGATAAACAACAAGCCCCTTTCACAGAGAGGGCGCAAAGCGCAGACCGCCGCCGCCAATCCCATTCATTTATGTGCTACCGGCGCAAGAGCAGACCGCTCTGCCGCCGAGCTGGGTGGCGCGCAAGAGGCCGCCTGCTGCGGCGTTTGCGCTGCGCAAACCCTGCCCAAATTACACCGTGCCGTGCTGTGACAACACGCTGTGACGACACGCTGTGACAACACGCTGTGACGACACGCTGTGACGACACGCTGTGACAACACGCTGTGACGACACGCTGTGACGCCACGCTGTGACGCCACGCTGTGACGACACGCTGTGACGACACGCTGTGACGACACGCTGTGACGACACGCTGTGACGCCACGCTGTGACGCCACGCTGTGACGCCACGCTGTGACGACACGCTGGGACAACACGCTGGGACAACACGCTGTGACAACACGCTGTGACAACACGCTGTGACGACACGCTGTGACGCCACGCTGTGACGCCACGCTGTGACGACACGCTGGGACAACACGCTGTGACGACACGCTGTGACGACACGCTGTGACAACACACTGTGACGACACGCTGTGACGACACGCTGTGACGCCACGCTGTGACGACACGCTGTGACGACACGCTGTGACGCCACGCTGTGACGCCACGCTGGGACAACACGCTGTGACGACACGCTGTGACGACACGCTGTGACGACACGCTGGGACAACACGCTGTGACAACACGCTGTGACGACACGCTGTGACGCCACGCTGTGACAACACGCTGTGACAACACGCTGTGACGACACGCTGTGACGACACGCTGTGACAACACGCTGTGACGCCACGCTGTGACGCCACGCTGTGACGACACGCTGGGACAACACGCTGGGACAACACGCTGTGACAACACGCTGTGACGACACGCTGTGACGACACGCTGTGACAACACGCTGTGACGCCACGCTGTGACGACACGCTGTGACGACACGCCGTGACGACATCTCGGCACGTCCAATAGGAGAGAAGGGGGTGGAGGCTGCGCCAACTCTTCTCCTTGCGCCGCAGTAGCACATGCACAATGAATGGAGTTGTGTCGGTTGCTGTGTCGATAATGTTCTCACTACAAATAAAAAGAGAACGCACCGCTCCAGGTCTGGAATGGAAGCGAGCCGAGAACAACTGCTCCAAACGGGACCGGTGTGAAAGCACCCTTAATCTCATATCTGCTAAAGGTCCCCAAATAAAGAATTAGAATTCTAAGACATTGTAAAATTGCAGTGCATGACTAATCAATTGAATACACTAAGAAGAGAAGATTTGAAATTCACATTTTTATTGGTGAAATGTGTTTCATAAATGAAATTCAAAAGAAAAAGCTCAAGCACATCAGCAAACCAATTAGGCCACGTGCATTATTCAAGAATGCAATGCAAATACAGGTAAATAAATACAGTTAAAAAATAAAATAAGGCTGAGTCTCAAAAAGACAGGACTCACTTCAAAATGGTACACGAAAATTGGTACACACCTGTATCATGTCGCAACTTAAAGCGGCACTATGTAACTTTTCCACCTTAATATCATATTTCCAGAGTCATTGTGATGGTACATCAACTTCCAACAGGTTTAATGACACCTCTGTCATGGTCTGGGGGGGTCTGTATCACCTTCACTGGCACTATGTAACTTTGAGGAGCATGGTAGGAACCCTGCCACACTAAAAAACTACAAATTTTTACGGCTTTGACTGCTTTACGGCATACGTCACTTCCCCCTCCTTCCCGATTCGTAGTCGAGACGAAAATGGGCGGGGCTTGGAGCGCGGCTCCGCAGAAGCTGGTAACCCGTTGCTGTGTTGTAGCTGCAGCAGCTCCACACACAACAGACTTGGGGAAAAGATCGCTAATGGTTTAACTTTTCACAGCTTTCCTGCTCGGAGGCAGAACCACGGAGGCCGGCCAAGTATCTGATAAAAAAGTAAAAGAGTAAAAGAGTCGTCGGCTCGGTTGGATCGCGGCTTTAACGACCAAACATAACGTTCCTCAGTAAACAAACAAACACGCACACAGACGGGCGTCGGATCAAAACACGGGTTTATTAAACCACAAACAAACACTCACAGACCGGGGTCGGATCATTCAAACGGGTTTTATTCCCCACTACTCCAGCTAAACGCAGTTGCTGGCCAGCTCTCTGCGGTGCGATTAATTTTGTTGAGGAAAACATTTGCCATTGATTTTTTTTTTTTTTTTTTTTTACATTTTAGTGATGATACTGCTGTTTTTTTTTCTTGCACTAGCACTTTGAGATTCATTAAATGTAAAGTGTATTATAAATTTAATTAATTAATCGCGGGGGCAGCAGTCTCAACAGAGATGCCCAGACTTCCCTCCCCCCAGACACTTCCTCCAGCTCTTCCTCCATCACTTCCTCCAGCTCTTCCTCCAGCTCTTCCGAGGGGAGTCCGAGACGTTCCCAGGCCAGTCGAGAGACTTAGGGCCCGATTTACTAAGATCCTAAATAAAGAGTACTAAATTGCGTGTGCACTGAAAAAGTTTGCGCGTGCTGTTGTTGCGTGGTTTGCGGGTGATCAACTAAGATTGCGTGCGCAATTGATAACAGGTGCAAACAGCAGTATTTAAATGAGGTGTTGCGTGTCTTAAGGTTTGCGAGCGCAAACTCTGCGCCATGGAGAGTCTGGATGGAATGCACAGTCACAAGTCACAAGCGCAAAATGAAATTTGACGAGTTGGAGTTAGAGATATTAGTGGAAGAGGCAAATAAACACATTCATGAACTACAGCAAAGAAATTTAAACATTACCAAAAGAAACGCAATATCGGAGAAAACCTGCGATAGAATAAATGCAGTTGGTAACACAAAAAACGGAAAAACGTCTGGTTTTTATATTTCAATTTTAGGCACAAATCAAAAATACGAAATAGAAAAACGGGCCACAGGACTGAATTTGATTTTAATATTTAATTGGTCGGGTTTACGTGACCCGGTGGTGCTCGGCATGATCTGAGGAGAAAAAGACATCGGCTATATCAGATGCAGAGCTGGAGAGCGCTTTGATTCATCTATTTATGAGTTACGTTTTTATTCAGATGTCCACAGGACAAGAAGAGAAGAGAAGTGTTCAGAACAGCGCGCAGAGCGCACAGAGCAGAGAGCGCTCACCTCGGTGGCAAAGCTGTATCCTGGGGTGCCAATGACGTGATCTGTAGTTTGCATTATTAGTTTTGGAATACTCAATTTAGATATATACTGCATGGGATTTGGACTCAGAATAATGGCTGTACACAAGTATTTACAGCTGATAATGAATCACTGTGAATACATCAATGTCAGTTACGTGTATTGAATGGATGGATGACAACTAAAAGCGTACTCAAGCTTTTCAGTGTTATTTTGGACATAGACTAACATGACAGCTCGGACATCATTTTTAATCATCTCTCCAGTCTTGATGCTCCGGTCAGCTCGAGACAATTGTCTCCAGCTGACCGTGGCATGCCGTGGCAATTATAGCCATTATTCTGAGTCCAAATCCCATGCAGTATATATCTAAATTGAGTATTCCAAAACTAATAATGCAAACTAGTAGATCACGTCATTGGCGCACAATAAGAAACACTTTTTTCTCCATGAAAACACGTGATTTATTTATTATCACAAAAATGAAGATGCCTCCTGTGGCAACCTTTTGCTGAATAATACTTGATTTAACATTCAAATAAAATATTTCTCCTTTTGCATGTGGAGAATCCTCACCACAATAGTAATGCTGTGCAGATTAGCACCTTCCTTTCGAACGTATTGAATACAGACGCAATCACAATACGCGCAAAAACTTTCAGGCTTGGTAAATCTCATTGCGCGTGGTAAATGGAGATATTTGCATCTTCCCCTCCCAGTATTTAGCGCGTTCTGGTGGGTACGCCCCATATTGATTATTCATCAGGGCAAAAGTACTAAATGGATTGCGTGTTTTATTTTGCCCACGCTATTCTTTGCACGCTGTTAGTAGATCAGCTCGCACATTGGTTTGCGGGTGCTGTCAAGTTTGCACAGGTTTTTACACACGCAAACCTTTAGTAAATCAGGCCCATAGTCTCTCCAGCGTGTCCTGGGTCTTCCCCGGGGTCTCCTACCAGAGGGACATGCCTGGAACACCTCCCTAGGGAGGAGGGACATGCCTGGAACACCTCCCTAGGGAGGAGGGACATGCCTGGAACACCTCCCTAGGGAGGCGTCCAGGAGGCATCCGGTACAGATGCCCAAGCCACCTCAGCTGACTCCTCTCAATGTGAAGGAGCAGCGGCTCGACTCAGAGCTCCTCCCGGGTGATCAAACTCCTCACCCTATCTCTAAGATCGTGTCCAGCCACCCTGCAGAGGACACTCATCTCTAAGGGAGCGTCCAGCCACCCTGCGGAGGAAACTCATCTCTAAGATCGTGTCCAGCCACCCTGCGGAGGAAACTCATCTCTAAGATCGTGTCCAGCCACCCTGCAGAGGAAACTCATCTCTAAGGGAGCGTCCAGCCACCCTGCGGAGGAAACTCATCTCGGCCGCTTGTATCTGCAATCTTATCCTTTCGGTCACTACCCAAAGTTCATGACCATAGGTGAGGGTAGGTGCGTAGATTGACCGTAGATTGAATCGAGAGCTTCGCCTTTCGACTCAGCTCCTTCACCACGACGGTCCGGTACACCGACCGCATAACTGCGGACGCTGCACCGATCCGTCTGTCAATCTCACGCTCCATCGTTCCCTCACTTGTGAACAAGACCCGGAGATACTTGAGCTCCTTCACCTGAGGCAGGACTTCTCCACCCACCCGGAGAAGGCACGCCACCCTTTCCCGGTGGAGAACCATGGCCTCGGTTTTGGAGGTGCTGATTCTTATCCCTGCCGCGTCGCACTCGGCCTCAAACCGCCCCAGCACCGAAGGTCCGATGAAGTCAACAGGACAAAGACAGATCTGGGACCTCATGTACAAAGAGTGCGTGGATTTCAACGTGAATCCGTTCGTGGAATTCTTGCGTACGCAAAAAAAATTCAGTTTCTCAAAACTGTGCGTACGCCCAAATCCACGCACGTTTCTTTGAACATCACAATCAATGTGGATTTGAGCGCTTATGCAGGAACACAACACTCCTCCTTGTCTCCTCCCTCAAGTAGATATATTTGAATATGATTTATGAGGATAAATATCCATTAAAAACCACTCATCCTAACAAGGAACTTGCAAAAACAAGTAAAACAAATAAAAAAAAAACATCGGCTGTGAGCTGGAGACAGTCCTGTCAGAAGTTGAGGCTGAAAAAATAAATTATTTGGGGGCATTTCTACCGATTTAAGCTGCATTGCATTATGGGTATTGTTGTTCTTTGCTTTGTGTTGCGTTCCATGAAGAGTTGTGGTTTTATTATGATCGTAAGGGTTTGTGAATGTTTATGGGCAGCGTTAGTGCATAATTTTACTCTTTTTTTCTTGTTTGTATTTTAAGAACCGACACCAGAACTTAAAGAGCATATTGCAGGTTGGAGACCCCTGTGAATCAATGTTTAGGAAAATAATGTAGGAACTGAATTTTCATTGAAATACGCATAAATATATACTACAGTTACCTCTGGAGTTGTTTTTGTGAGAGTATTTTACTTCTGCATCTGAAAAAGCTGAACCGGAAGTGACGTGGCACCAGGGAACGCGGTGGATTTCAACAATAGGAAAAATAATGGATCTTAATGTTAGTTGTGACACTGAAGAGGTTGTGAATGTGTATTCACACCAATATGACGGGCCACAGCCTTATAATTACGAACCCGTTAAGCCCCCCACGTTCTTTTGATTGACAGCTGAAACTCGCTTTTTAAAAGGCTGATTTATGGGTCCGCGTTACACCAACGCAGCCCTACGGCGTAGGGTACGCGGCGACGCACCGAACGCTGCGTGCGCCGCGTACCCTACGCCGTAGGCTACGCCGTCGATTTTACACGGAACCATAAATCAGCCTTTATTCACCGCAGCACCCACCCGTGCTCCTGAAAGAAACTCAGAAAATAACTCCTTAAAAACGGGTGAGTACTTGTAATCTGTCTACTTTTGTAGTTTCTAAACAGAAAACAGGCTTATTATCTTCTCTTTTTTCTGATTAAATGCATCCGAAATAGCCGGGTTTTTTTAAAACCGAATACTTCCCCCCCTTCGTTTATTCACATTACATCGTTGTTAAAAAAAAAAAACCTTCCATATATAACCGAAGATCTGCGTTTTCGACCACATTCATAAGCATTCCAAACCTGTAGATCATCTGGTCTTCCGGCCTCCGCTCTACGGCGCCGCTTCACCGGGAGCGGCGTCTCCTTCTCGGGTAACAAGCTCGAGTCCCCCCGTGTCCCACCACGGAGCTGCCGCGTTAACGCGTCGCCGCGTACCCTACGGCGTAGGCTCTGCGTCGGTGTAACCGTGTCAAGAGCAGAGACCATTTATTTAATAAATAGCTTGGAGGACAGATGGTGGATCATCTGCAGTTCTGTAGTAAACAAAGGTCGCACGTTAGACGTCAGACTCAGAGCAGATTTGTTGTTGTTTTGGAGCATAATGTGACGTTCGAAAACGCAAAACTCCGGTGTCTCTGTCTACACCAGGTCTACACGCATCTACATAAACAGAGTTTTCAAAAATCTTCACTTTGCCCGGAGTTTTTTTAAACATTCGTTTATTTGCGTTTTCATGTGGATGACAGGTCCAAACGTAGGAAAATATCTTCGGTTTAGCAGATACCCGGCTACGTGTGTACGGGGTCTGCGCAGTCAGATGGGGCAGAGCTGTGGAGTCGTCTCCCTGGTGCTGCGTCATATGACGCGGTGTTCGAAAAAAAAAGCGTTTGTAGGAGCTTGGCTAAAATCAGCCACTTTTTCCTCTGAATACGTGCCCTTATGTCTTGTAAAACATATTAAATCCTACATTAACTTCTCACATAGTCATTTTCACATAAGGTCAGGTATCATTTTTGAAAAAATTCTAATCTGCAATATGCTCTTTAAGTTTGTGGACGAAAAACGGCTCCTCGTTCCGCTTTACTGTCATGCGTATTATATACTGACGGATTAAGACCAATGTACACGTGTATTGAGTCTTACACATTGTGGATGTCCGCGATCACCTCTCTCATAAGTATAACAATGTGAACAATATAAACTTATACTTAAAACATGAAGCATCGACTTCCGGTGACATCATGGTAGGAGAAGCTGCGGGGGGAAACCCTTAAAAGAATCAATATTTAAAAAATAAATATTTAAAACTTACATCTCCAACCAAAAATAGTCTAAACGCAAACCAAAGATGGCCAGCTCAAGAAAAAATGTTGAAAAGAAAAATAACTTGCCCCAAAAAGATGGGAAACGAGACAAAACGGACGCCGAAACTTGTACGAAGGAGAACATGGCGGCGGTGCTTGCAGAACTACGGGACCTGCTAAGAGAGCATGCGGAGGCCTCCCAAGACACGAAAGTAAGCTGGGGGATGTTCTGGAGCGCACAACTATGTTGGAGCAACGGGTCACCGACGTGGAGCAGAGGGTGAGCGGTGTGGATGATAAAGCGCTGCGTCATGAGAGGGCTATCCGCCATTTACTTCAGAGAGAGGCTAAACTGTCCGCCAAATGCGATGATCAAGAGCACCAAGGAACAACCTGCGCATATACGGTGTGAAAGAGGACGAGGAAAGGAATTATATGGCTAAGTTCGTTACCGACTTTTTGCGCACCTCATTTGATCTACTGGAGGAGATGGACTTGTGTGTGGAGAGAGCGCAGCGCACACTAACCATGAAACCAAGGACCGCGCTCCTCCGAGATCTATCATTGTCAGATTCTCTGACTACAGAGTTAAGGACAAGATATTCCAACTTGCCTGGAAAAAACGTGGGGTGACTCATCAGGGACAGAAGATTTTCTTTGATCAGGACTACACATCAGACGTGCAGAAGAAGCGCAAGCTGGTCGAGAGGTGATCAAACAACTGAAGGAGAGGAACGTCAGAGCACAATCACCGTTCCCTGCCCAGCTGAGAATACATCTGGACGCCGCCGTCAAGACCTTCTCCACCCTCGCAGACGTCAAGACCTTCTCCACCCTCGCAGACGTCAAGACCTTCTCCACCCTCGCAGACGTCAAGACCTTCTCCACCCTCGCAGACGTCAAGACCTTCTCCACCCTCGCAGACGTCAAGACCTTCTCCACCCTCGCAGACGTCAAGACCTTCTCCACCCTCGCAGACGTCAAGACCTTCTCCACCCTCGCAGACATCAAGACCTTCTCCACCCTCGCAGACGCAGCCCCCGTTCTCAAGGAGATGGGAATACATGTTAAGGTGGATGAATGGGAGCTTCTTCAGGAGAGACTGCTGCGTGGCTCTTCATCTAAGACACCGGCATCATCAAACAGAAAGGAGCCGCAAAGGATGACAAACGCGGACCTGCAGACTTTTGTTCAGGGTGAAAAATAAACGGTAAACAACTCTGAGACTGTTAGGGTTAGGGTTAGAAAAAATTAAGACTGCGCTGGCTATGGACCAGGCATGTTTATTCAACAAGGAGTTACATTTGGCTAGACTATTAAATTAAAAAAAAAGGAAAAAAAAGAAAGAAAAAGGAAAAAAAAAGGAGGAAACATTTTTGAGAAGTAGCAGGATTTTTTCCCCTTCGGTTGAGAAAGGGCTTTTATTGTTTTGTTCTGTTTTATTTTTCTATAGCAAATATGCAACTCCAATCCCACATTGGCTGTTAGATAGTTGCAGCAGCACTACGTGCGTTTACCCAAAGAGATTATAGTCATAACTCTCTGTCCTCAGGGAAACTGGTTAGTAGGCTATGTGTTTTCAACCAGTTGGATGTTTGGAAGTCCGTTTTTGCCTTTCTATGTGTGTATGTTCATTATTTACATCATGTTCGATGTTTGTTCTTATTACTTTAAGTGTGCAGTCAGATGCCGTATTGCAGACATTCAATAGGTGCATTATGTTGAAGCTGAGGATTTGTGGGGGAACAAATCTGAGAGACAAACTTAACTTTTACTTATATGTAAATGAATAACTTGATCATTGTCACCTATAATGTCCGTGGATTGAATCATCCCATCAAAAGAAAAAAGATACATAACCAGCTAAAAAAAATGCATTGCTTAATTGCATTACTACAGGAACCTCAGCTTCATCAGGAAAAAAGAGGGGGGTAGCTATCTTAATTAATAAGACACTGGCTTTTTCTTTGGAAAAGGTTATTGAGGATAAAATGGGGAGGTTTGTCATGATAGTAGGTACAATAGGGGAGATGGAGATATCCATTTTGAACGTGTATGCTCCAAACGAATGCGATCAAAATGATTTCAGGGAAATGTAAGATTAGATAGAATACCTGTAGAGGGCGGACACCAAACTAAAAAAACAAAGATACTTAACAATGTAATTTCAGAATCAGGACTCGTTGACCCTTGGAGATTTAAAAATCCAAAAGGGAGAGACTTCAGTTTTTTTTCAAATGTTCATAACAGCTATTCCAGGATCGATTTTGTTTTGTGTATCCCGACAACATCTGTATAAAATAACAGATTGCCACATGGAACCAATAACATTAAGCGACCATGCACCTGTTGTTTTAAATGTGGTTCTAGGTAGAGAAAACCTTTTTAGATATTGGAGACTGAATGTGTCGTTACCGACTGATACAGGCGTAGTACAAGAGCTGAAACATGACTTAGAGGAATATTTTGAGATAAATGATAACGGGGAGGTAACACCATCAATCCTGTGGGGGGGAGCTAAAACAGTAATAAGGGGGAAAATGATTCAAATTGCATCAAGACTAAAGAAAATGTGACTGGAAGAACAACTTAAGTTAGAAAGCAAAATAAAGCAGCTGGAATTGGAACATAAAACCACTGGGGCACATAATATCCTATTAGAACTGAAAGAAACTAGGAAGGCCTTAGATAAACTGCTCACATATAAAGCGGAAGGGGCTTTAAGATTTTTTAAACAACGTTATTAAGAGATGGAGAACAGAGCTAGCCGCTTGTTAGCTTTTCAACTCCGGAAATCTCAGGCTAACCGTGTGGTATCCAAGATTATGCACCCCTCAATGAAAAAAATAGTATCTCATCCAAGAGAAATAACAGATGCTTTTGCATCATTCTATAAAAACCTCTATGCAGAGCCTAAATTACAAACAAAAGTTGACAATGCTGAATCTTTTCTGGCCAGCTTACACTTACCCTCACTGTCAGAAGAAGAAGCATCACACATGATAACAGATATAACAGAATTGGAAATTTGGGAAGCCATCAAAAAACTAAAAAACAACAAATCTCCAGGGAGCGACGGACTCCCTGGAGAATTTTATAAATGCTTCATAGATGACTTAGTGCCAGTACTAACAAAAGTTTTTAACCACTCTCTCCAAAGGCGATCCACCAAATACATGGTCGGAAGCTATTATTTCAGTGATCCACAAAGATGGTAAGGACTCAACACTTTGTGAAGGGTATAGACCCATTAGTTTAATATGTAATGACCAAAAATTATTGACCAGTATTCTGGCAAAGAGGATGCAAAAGATTCAGACAGGCTACATACCTGAAAGGGAACCAATAATATAAGGAGAACACTGAATATTATAACATGTGCTAAGAAGCACATGCAAACTTCTATGCTAATCAGTTTTGACGCACAGAAAGCGTTTGACACCGTTAACTGGCAATTTCTGTACAAAACATTAGCCGCAATGGGATTCCACCGTAAGTTTGTAGAGTGGGTAAAGGTGATATATACAAACACAAGGTTGCGAGTTAGACTGAACGGTTGTTGTTCAGACTTTTTTGACCTTGAGAGAGGAGTCCGGCAGGGGGACTGCCTCAGACCCCTGCTTTTTGCCATAAATATAGAACCCCTAGCGGCATCAATTAGGCAAAATGAAAGTATAAAATGCATAAAAGATGAAGGTCAGACGCGGATGACCTATTAGCATACATCACTGACCCAATCTCCTCTGTCCCTGCATCGATAAAAAATGTAAAGGAATATGGTGAAGTGTCTGGTTATCAGATTAATCAATCTAAGTCTGAGGCAATGATGTTGGTAGGGGATTGGCCAGCAAGTTTGGCAGGAAGCTTTACATTTTGATTGTCTAACCAAGGGTTCAGATATCTATGAATCATTATAACTTCTGATGTATCACAATTGTTTAAGGCTAATTATGGTAAATTTTTGGGTGAAATTAAAAACGATCTTACACGATGGGAAGTCCTCCCTCTGTCCATAATAGGAAGAGTGGAAACTGTTCAAATGAATATACTATATTCATATACTATATACTATATCCTATAATATATATAGGCTGCTCTTTATGTTTCAGTCCCTCCCCATAGAGGTCCCCATTTCTACATTTAAAAAAATGAACAGTTGGCTATCTAAATTTATTTGGAAAAACAAAAGGCCCAGAATCAAATTTAAAAGACTGTTATGCTCAAAACAAGATGGAGGCCTAAATCTTCCTAACCTGAAAAAATATTACTGGGCAGCCCAGATCAGATCAATGGTTGCATGGATAACTCAGGATAAGGACACCATTTGGGTCGAGATGGAACGGAGTGTATGCCCAAAACTGCCCTTAGATACATTTCCATTCACGAGTTGTGAAATCTGGGGGATAAACAAAACTCCAAACCAGTGGGTGAAAACTACTTTAAAAGTATGGTCAAGGGTGAGAAAAAAGATGAAACTCCCCACCTCGATATCTAGAGTAATGAGAATTGTACATAATGTTGATTTTCTCCCCTCTACATTAGACATAGGGTTCAAGAAGTGGGAAGAGAATGGTTTATTCTAACTGGATCAACTATTTGAAGGAGAAGTCCTGGGGCCTTATGTACTAAGAGTGCGGCGCACAAAAAACGTGCGTACGCCACTTTCAACGCTCACGGTCGGATGTACAAAGAATGACGTGAACGTAGAAAGTTGCGGTCCTTCTCTCACACATTAAGGCTGTTGTACGCACTTTTCTGAGGTTTTGTCCGTTGGCGACACTCACTGGTGATGCAGTGAAGTGCAGAATATGAGGAAACGTAACATCAACAATAAGTTCACGACCACATGAAGGACACGACAGTCCCGACATCACCAGATAAATTACACAAGAGTGGAGCTGCAACAATCTCACAATCAACCACATGATCTGAACAAACAACTAAAGGAGCTCAACGATGGAACCAGCAGATCCTGATGGAGCCTTGGCTCCGTTAGAGGAACCTGCTGATGGCAGGATCAGGAGCGAGTCCTCAGGCACCACACCGACCTGCTGGTCCAGGACTAAGACTGGACCATCAGCTGGTTCAGGTACCAAGAGGATCCTCCTGGATCTCTGCCCTGAACTGGACCAGCTGCTCCGGTTCAGACCAACATGATGCTTCAGCTGGAGCTGCTGACAGGTCGGACATCTGTCTGTCGTCATGACGACCATATATGGGAGGACTACTGGAGATAAAAGCCAGACCCTAAAGATCCCATAACTGTGTCTGGACAGAAATACATTAAAATTAATTTTGAAGCAAAAACCGGTGTTGTGCCAAAAAGTGATTGCCTGCCAGAATCTGATTTCTTCTGATTTATGGCCGCGGGAGCGCGCACAGCAGCCCGTTGAGCGAGAGCGCTAAACCGTCCGATTTCAGATTATGAAGCTCAAGAATGAGATCAAGTCATATTTAGGCAGAAACAACCTTTCATTAACTGTATTTGGCCTTCAATCAATTTTTGGCAGGTAAAAAGACCCATTTTCAGGGAGAAATCAGATTCTGGGAGGCAATCACTTTTTGGCACGACACCTGTCTCTCCTCCTGCGGATGCAACACTCCGAGTTACAGCAATTTTGCTCTTTATTTCTCACGTTTGCACCTCGATAATCCCGTCGGCACAAGTTGTCTTTATTTCTGCAGCAGAGGAATCAGATCGTAATGCTTCATGTTTTAAATATAAATTCATGTTGTTCACATTGTTATAGGCTACTTATGAGAGAGGTGATCGCGGACATCCATAATGTGTAAGACTCAATAAACGTGTAGCCTACATTGGTCTTAATCCGTTAGTATATAATATGCATGACAATAAAGCAGAACGAGGAGCCGTTTTTCATCCACCAAAAATTCTGGTGTCGGTTCTTAAATTACAAACAAGAAAAGCAGGGTGTAATGATGCACTAACGCTGCCCATAAACATTGACAAACCCGTACGATCATATTAAAACCACAACTCTTCACCGAACGCAACGCAAAGCAAAGAACACCATAATGTAGGTGTCAAAGTGAATCCCAGAAGGGCCGGTGTCCTGCATGTTTTAGATGTTTCACTGCTTTAACACACCTGATTCTAATTAATCATCGTCATCAACTTGTCATCAAAGCCTGGATAGTTCTGTTGATGACACAGTCACTTGTATCATGGTGCAATGAAGCAGGGAAACATCTAAAACCTGCAGGACACCGGCCCTCGAGGACTGGAGTCCGACAGCCAGCTCAGAGCCGATGTTTTCTTTTTTTATTTGTTTTACCTGTTTCTACACATTTCTTGTTAGGATGAGCAGTTTTTAATGGATAATTATCTTCATATCATATTCAAACAATTCAATTCAATTCAATTCAATTTTATTTATATAGCGTCTAATACAACAGAGTTGTCTCTAGACGCTTTACAGAGACCCATACCCAGAACATGACCCCCGAGCAGTTATTACATAAACAATGGCAGGTAAAAACTCCCCTAGTGGGAGAAAAACCTTAAGCCAAACAGTGGCAAGGAAAAACTCCCCTTTAGGAGGGAAGAAACCTTGAGCAGGACCAGGCTCATCAGGGGGGACCCTCCTGCCGAGGGCCAGACTGGTGGGTCAGGGACGGCAACAGCACAGCAGGCAGGTGGAAGCAGCAACGGGATGACCGGGGGTGGGGACCGCAGGCCAGCACGCAGCTCCCGAAGCTCCGGCCCAATCAGCAAGTCCCAGGTTGGGGTGCAGGGTCAGGAAAAGACTTGTGCTCCGTAATGCAAGCTACAAGCCACCCACGGCCACCTGCAGGACAAAAGAGAGAAAAGGGAGGAGAAGGGGGGGCCAGCAACGGGATGACCAGGGGTGGGGACCGCAGGCCAGCACGCAGCTCCCGAAGCTCCGGCCCAATCATCAAGTCCCAGGTTGGGGTGCAGGGTCGGGGAAAGGTTGAGAAGGGGCAGGGCCAGGGAGAGGAGTCTTGAGGGACGAACATTCTCCCCCGCCCAAAAGGGGCCGTTACCCTGCCCCCCTCACTCCCACACTGCAGGTTCCGGTGTCCGGCAAAGGATGCTGCAACATGGACAAAAGAGAGAAAAGGGAGGAGAAGGGGGGGCCAGCACAAGAAACCACAGGAGCGACTCTGACACACTAAAGTTTACACTACCTAGAGATTTACCAACACCAGCTAGAGGTTTACTAAACACTAACTATAGGCTTTACTAAACAGAAATGTTTTAAGTTTAGTTTTAAAGGTGGAGGTGGTGTCAGCCCCCTTAACCCAGATTGGAAGTTGGTTCCATAGTAGTGGCGCCTGATAGCAGAACGCCCGCCCTCCAAATCTACATTTAGATACTCTAGGAACTACGAGTAAACCTGCACTCTGAGAACGGAGAGCTCTGACAGGAACATAAGGCACTATCAGGTCTTGCAAATAATGCGGAGCTAAGCCGTTTTGGGCTTTATACGCAAGTAATAAAATTTTAAATTGGATTCTGAATTTTACGGGTAACCAATGGAGCGACGCTAACACTGGAGAGACGTGGTCTCTCCTGCTAATTCCTGTCAGTACTCGTGCTGCTGCATTTTGGATCAGCTGGAGCCTATTCAGCAATTTACTTGGACATCCTGCTAACAACACATTACAGTAATCTAGTCTAGAAGATACAAACGCATGAACTAGTTTTTCTGCATCACTCTGTGAGAGGATTTTCCTAATCTTTGCAATATTACGGAGATGGAAAAAGGCTATTTTACAAACCTGATTGACATATGGTTTAAACGACAAATCCTGATCGAAAATAACACCAAGATTTCTCACAGTTGCACTGGAAGCCATCGCAACACCATCTAATCCCTTCCTAAGATGCTCTGGACCAAGAATGGTAACCTCTGTTTTATCTGAATTTAGAAGCAGGAAATTTCTGGACATCCAGTCCTTGATGTCCCTAAGACATGCCTGAAGTTTAACTAACGGTTCTGTTTCATCCGGCTTCATAGACAAATAGAGCTGCGTATCATCAGCATAACAATGAAATTGTATGCCGTGATTCTGGATTATACTTCCCAACGGCTGCATGTATAAACTGAACAAGATTGGCCCTAGCACTGAACCCTGCGGAACACCATAACAGACCCTTGACTGTTCTGAAGAAACCTCATGTACATGAACAAACTGGAACCTGTCAGATAGGTATGATTTAAACCAACATAGAGCTGTCCCTTTAATCCCAACAACATGCTCTAACCTGTGCAGTAAAATGCCATGATCTATAGTGTCAAAAGCAGCACTGAGGTCCAGTAGAACCAGTATGGACACTAATCCCTTATCTGAGGCCATAAGGAGGTCATTCGTGACTCGAACAAGTGCTGTCTCTGTGCTATGATGCATTCTGAACCCTGACTGAAAGACTTCAAACAGATCATTTCTATACAAATAGTCACATAACTGGCTTGAAACTGCCTTTTCCAGAATTTTAGACACAAATGGAAGGTTGGAAATTGGTCTATAATTAGCTAAGGTGTCTGGGTCAAGAGAAGGTTTTTTAAGTAAAGGTTTAATTACTGCGACTTTGAAAACCTGTGGTACATATCCTAAACTTAGGGATAAGTTAATTTGGTCCAGTATTGTCGTACCAATAAGAGAAAAAATATGTTTGAATAGTCGAGTCGGGATGGGGTCTAACATACATGTGGTTGACTTAGCTCTATTAACGAGTGAAGTCAGCTCAGGGAGGTCTATAGGATCAAAACAGTCTAGAGACAAGTCAGAGCCTAGGGAAGTCGCTAAAGCTGAAGAAACACCTACAACCGGCTGGTTGATTTCTTCTCTAATTCTCGCGATTTTACTGTTGAAGAAGCCCATAAAGTCCTCACTACTGAGAGCTGCAGGAATGCACGGCTCAACAGAGTTGTGACTCTTTGTCAGCCTGGCTACAGTGCTGAACAGAAAACGTGGGTTACTTTTGTTATCCTCTATCAACGTTGAATAATAAGCTGTTCTGGCTTTGCGAATGGCTTTTTTATATACTATTAGAATATCTTTCCATTCACGATGAGAGTCTACAGACCTACAAGAGTACCACTTCCTTTCCATTTTACGCACGTTTTGTTTCAACATGCGGATATCTGAATTATACCAGGGAGTTAAGCTCCTGTGGCTAGAAACCCTCCTTTTCAAAGGAGCAACTTCATCTAAAGCTGAATGCAACAAATCAGCAGTGTTACTAGCAAGGAAATCAACATCTGCAGAGGTAGAACCCAGGTCACTGGCCTCGACTACATCACTATTTCGCACTGTCGTAAGATAAGCAATGGCCTCCCTAAATTTAACAATAACTTCATCAGACAAACATCTGCTAAAATAATACCTCCTATTTTGCACTTCAACATCAACAAAATTAAATTCAAACGTTATTAAGTAATGGTCGGATAAAAGGGAGTTTACAGGTGACACCAACAGACCATCAGTTTCAACACCGTAGGTGAGAACGAGATCGAGAGTATGATTAAAACAGTGCGTCGGTTTATCCACTTTTTGTGAGATACCCATTGATTCTAGAAGAGAATCGAAGGCTAATTTAAGATTATCGCTTTCAACATCCATATGAATGTTAAAATCACCCACTATGATGAATTTATCTGTGCTGATCAATAATCCAGAAAGGAAATCTGAAAATTCAGACAAAAACTCCAGATACGCACCAGCAGGGGGCCGGTACACTACCACTAACACAACTGGCTTCTCTGATTTCCGGCTCGGAAATTTCAGACCAAGCATGAGGCTTTCAAATGTATTATAGTTGCACTTAGGTTCAATTTTTGTTTCGAGACCGGAGTTATAATTTGCTGCGACTCCTCCGCCTCGGCCCGTGCTTCTAGGAATGTGATGATTAAAGTAGCCGGGCGGAGTTGATTCATTCAAACTAACATACTCTTCCTCCTGTAACCATGTTTCTGTTAAGCAGAAAATATCACTCCTGCTCTCTGTAATTATATCATTTACTAACAGAGACTTAGAGCTTAATGATCGTATATTTAGTAGTCCGCATCTAATTTTTAGGTCTGTAATTGGTACCAAATGTACATTGGTTTTAATTTTTACAAGGTTATCTTGGTTAACGCCTCTATAACGCTGCACCTGGTGAACTTTTGGAGGGCGGGGAACTGCAACCACTTCTATTTTGTTAGGCACCTGGCCAGAGTCGCCAATATCATGTAATCCTACAGTTTTAGAGTCGCTAATTACATAATGCAATCCTACAGTTTTGTTGGCAGGCGTTGGTCCTTGAGAAGCAACAGATGTGTCGCTGAGTGGGGAAAAACGGTTAGACACATGAAGCGGGTGGTGGTGTTCTGTGAGCCCTTTAAGACTACCCTTCCTCCGAACCGTCACCCAGCTGCCCTGCCTGGCCGGCTGCCGGGGAGCTGCAGGGGAGCGGTTACGCTCAGCTGCTACGGGCCGGTCCGCAGAGGATTCTATCGGACTATGGTCTGGTTGGCCAAACCGGACCTCTAACTGGCTAAGCCTCGCCTCCAGCCCTGTTAAACTACAGCTCTGCATCCTGGCCTGGACCCTGCATTGTCAGGGGGAGTGTCTAATAACATTGGCCAGATTTCTAGACATAAGAGCTGCACCATCCCGGGTGGGATGAATGCCGTCCCTTCTAATCAGACCGGGCTTTCCCCAGAATGTCTCCCAGTTGTCAATAAAGTCCACGTCGTTTTCTGAACACCACTGAGACAACCAGCGGCGGAGCGAGAGCATGCGACTAAACATGTCATCGCTGGTCAGATTGGGGAGGGGGCCAGAAAAACCTACAGAGTCCGACATGGTCTTGGCGAAGTTACACACCGAGACAATATTCATTCTGGTTACTTCCGACTGGCGAAGACGGGAGTCATTAGCTCCGACATTGATGATAACTTTACCATATTTACGATTACCCTTTGCCAGTAGCTTCAAATTTGCTTCTATGTCGCCCGCTCTGGCCCCCGGGATACACCTAACTAAGGTCTCTGGAGTCGGCTTCACATGTCTCACAATAGAGTCTCCAATCACCAGGGTCTGTTTCTCAACAGATGTGTCGCTGAGTGGGGAAAAACGGTTAGACACATGAAGCGGGTGGTGTTCCGTGAGCCCTTTAAGACTACCACATACAAACATATATTTGAGGGAGGAGACAAGGCGGAGTGTTGCGCTCCAGCATGTGCGCTCAAATCCACGCTGATTGGGATGTACAGAGAAACCTGCGTGGATTTGGGCGAACGCACAGCTTTGTACATATGAATTTTTGCGGTCTTGTTAATTCCACGCACGGATTCACGTTGAAATCCACGCACTCTTAGTACATGAGGCCCCAGATGTCTTTTGAACAGCTACAACGCAAACACAATCTTCCAACCCATGACTTTTTTAAATACTGTAGCGTCCGCCAGGACGTGTCGGAAGGACGAGCGAAGTTTAGCCAGTTTAACAGTTTATTACCTGTTACAGAATGGGTTACTGTTGGCCGTAACCACGCCAAAACAACAAAAACCCTGCTGAACTCACTCAACTGCCGCTCAACAGCCGTGCTGATCCCAGCGAGCTCAGACCAACCGCCACCAGCACACTCACAACTCCCGTGCTTACCCCGCCCCTACCTGCTCTTTACCCACAGGCCTAACATTCAACAGAACATCTGAACATGACAACATTATACAGGAACATTACTGCAGGGTCGCTACAATACCTTCAACTAAGGCACTATTTACAGAAACATAAAGAATGGGATACAATAAGTACTTTGCCATCCAATATAGAACAGTTTTTTATGCAAACAATTAAGGGGAAAATTAAGAAAAAGATAATATCACACTTATATAAAATACTACAGGAAGAACTAACAGATAACAGCTTGGACATCAAGGAAAAATGGGAATTAGAAATGAACACCATAATTTCAGATGAAAATTGGGAAACATCATGCAGGGAGGGACATAAAACGACAAATAGCCCCATGTGGAGGGAATTTGAGTGGAAAATTAAGATGAGATTCTTTAGGACCCCTCTTATCACGTCAAAATTTGCTCGCATTTCAGATCAGTGTTGGAGGGGCTGTGGGTTAGTAGGAGATCATACCCACCTTCTATTTGATTGCCCAAAACTATTAGGATTCTGGCAAAACGTACAAGATGAAATTAAGAAATGTCTAGATATAGAACTACCTTTAGAGCCATCCTATTTTATATTAGAAATATTACCAGAAGATCTAGATGATAATCAGAGATTGTTATTGAGAGTCCTTCTTGTTTCTGCTAAGAAGATGATCACGGTCTCCTGGCTGAAGCCCCAGCCCCCCGCAAGTAACCCAATGGAGGGAGAAGGTTAAGGAGGTTTTTTACATGGAAAACGTAACAGCAAGGCTACATTTAAAGATGGATGTCTTCTCGATGAAATGGTCGCCAATTATTTCACATTTCCTCAACTGATGTGATCTGCTATATGTGAGAAGTGACTTTCTTTTGTTGTGGTATTCTTGATTTTTAATTTTTTTTTATATGTGGTTTTCTCTCTTAATTGTACACTGTAGTAGATGTGTACTCATACCCCTCTGCCTATGGACTACTCATCCTCAGGGATTATGTGACACATGGACAATGAACGGATGCAGAAACCCACAGACTACTTCATGCTGGCACCTTTGCTGTATCTTTGGCTATATGACTGCACTGTATGTCCGAACTTGTTAAAAGAAATAAAAAGAAGTTAAAAAAAACATGAAACATCACAATCTGATTCCTCTGCTGCAGAAAAGACAAGTTGTGCCAACGGGATTATTGAGGTGCAAACGTGAGAAATGAAGATCCCCTGCAGTCGACTCGATATCAGACTCTGAAAGTTGCCTAAACATTCAATAAAAACTTTATTAATTCATTGCTGAGTCATATCAGTTTGTACGAACAAACCTTTCAGTGACATATTAGTTTTATTTTTTTCGCTGCAAAATGTATTTTAATGTTTTTTCTGTTCAGACACAGTTATGGGATGTTTTAGGATCTGGATTTTATCTCGAGTAGGCGTACCATACGGTCGTCATGGTGACAGAAATGTCTGGCCTGTAGCAGCTCCAGCTGAAAGATCATGTTGGTCTGAACCGGAGCAGCTGGTCCAGTTCAGGGCAGAGATCCAGAAGATCCTCTTGGTACCTAAACCAGCTGATGGTCCAGTCTTAGTCCTGGACCAGCAGGTCCAGACTAAACCAGCTGATGGTCCAGTCTTAGTCCTGGACCAGCAGATCCAGACTAAACCAGCTGATGGTCCAGTCTTATTCCTGGACCAGCAGGTCCAGACTAAACCAGCTGATGGTCCAGTCTTAGTCCTGGACCAGCAGGTCCAGACTAAACCAGCTGATGGTCCAGTCTTAGTCCTGGACCAGCAGATCCAGACTAAACCAGCTGATGGTCCAGTCTTAGTCCTGGACCAGCAGATCCAGACTAAACCAGCTGATGGTCCAGTCTTAGTCCTGGACCAGCAGGTCGGTGTGATCCTGCATCAGCAGGTTCCTCTAACGGAGCCAAAGCTCCATCAGGATTTGCGGGTTCCATCGTTGAGCTCCTTTAGTTGTTTGTTCAGATCATGTGGTTGATTGTGAGATTGTTGCAGCTCCACTCTTGTGTAACTTATCTGGTGATGTGGGGACTGTCATGTCCTTCATGTGGTCGTGAACTTATTGTTGACGTCACGTTTCCTCATATTCTGCACTTCCCTGCATCACCAGTGAGTGTCGCCAATGGACAAAACCTCAGAAAAGTGCGAATGCCAGACTTGATGTGTGACTGAAGGATTGCAACTTTCCACGTTCAAATCACTGTTTGAACATCTGACTGTGAGCATAGAAAAAGTCGTGTACGCACGTTTTTAGTGCGCCGCACGTTTTGTACATGTTGCCCCAGGACATGATGCCCTGTAGGATTGCATTATGTAATTGGCGACTCTAAAACTATAGGATTACATGATGTAATTGGCAACTCTAACCAGGTGCCTAGCAAAATAGAAGTGGTTGCAGTTCCCCGCCCTCCAAAAGTTCAAAAGTTCGCCCGGCTATTTTAATCATCACATTCCTAGAAGCACGGGCCGAGGCGGAGGAGTCGCAGCAATTTATAACTCCAGTCTCCAAACAAAAATTTAACCTAAGTCCAATTATAATACATTTGAAAGCCTCACGCTTAGTCTGAAATTTCCGAGCTGGAAATCAGAGAAGCCAGTTGTGTTAGTGGTAGTGTACCGGCCCCCTGCAGATTTCCTTTCTGGATTATTGATCAGTACAGATAAATTCATCATAGTGGATGATTTTAATATTCATATAAATGTTGAAAGCGATAATCTTAAATTAGCTTTCAATTCTCTTCTAGAATCAATGGGTATCTCACAAAAAGTGGATAAACCGACGCATTGTTTTAATCATACTCTCGATCTCGTTCTCACCTACGGTGTTGAAACTGGTGATCTGTTGGTGTCACCTGTAAACTCCCTTTTATCCGACCATTATTTAATAACGTTTGAATTTAATGTTGTCGATGTTGAAGTGCAGGGCAGGAGTTATTATTTTAGCAGATGTTTGTCTGATGAAGCTATTGCTAAATTTAAGGAGGCCATTGCTCATCTTGCGACAGTGGAAAATAGTGAAGCCTCTACTGAAGCAATAGAGGCCAGTGACCTGGGTTCTACCTCTGATGTTGATGTTGATTTCCTTGCTAGTAACACTGCTGATCTGTTGCACTCAGCTTTAGATGAAGTTGCTCCTTTGAAAAGGAGGGTTTCTAGCCACAGGAGCTTAACTCCCTGGTATAATTCAGATATTCACATGTTGAAACAAAACGTGCGTAAAATGGAAAGGAAGTGGCACTCTTGTAAGTCTGTAGACTCGTATCGTGAATGGAAGGATATTCTAATAGTATATAAACAAGCCGTTCGCAAAGCCAGAACAGCTTATTATTCAACGTTGATAGTGGATAACAAAAGTAACCCACGTTTTCTGTTCAGCACTGTAGCCAGGCTGACAAAGAGTCACAGCTCTGTGGAGCCGTGTATTCCTGCAGCTCTAAGTAGTGAAGACTTTATGAGCTTCTTTAACAGTAAAATCACGAGAATTAGAGAAGAAATCAACCAGCCGGTTGTGGGCGTTTCTTCAGCTTTAGTGACTTCCTTAGGCTCTGACTTGACTCTAGACTGTTTTGATCCTATAGACCTCCCTGAGCTGACCTCACTCGTCAATAGAGCTAAGTCTACCACATGTATGTTAGACCCCATCCCGACTCGACTATTCAAAAATGTTTTTTCTCTTATTGGTGCGACAATACTGGACCAAATCAACCTATCCCTAAGCTTAGGATATGTACCACAGGTTTTCAAAGTTGCAGTAATTAAACCTTTACTTAAAAAAACCTTCTCTTGACCCAGACACCTTAGCTAACTATAGGCCAATTTCCAACCTTCCATTTGTGTCTAAAATTCTGGAAAAGGCAGTTTCAAGCCAGTTATGTGACTACTTGTATAGAAATGATCTGTTTGAAGTTTTTCAGTCAGGGTTTAGAATGCATCATAGCAAAGAGACGGCACTGGTTCGAGTCACGAATGACCTCCTTATGGCCTCAGATAAGGGATTAGTGTCCATACTGGTTCTACTGGACCTCAGATAAGGAATTAGTGTCCATACTGGTTCTACTGGACCTCAGATAAGGAATTAGTGTCCATATTGGTTCTACTGGACCTCAGTGCTGCTTTTGACACTGTAGATCAGCATTTTACTGCACAGGTTAGAGCATGTTGTTGGGATTAAAGGGACAGCTCTACGTTGGTTTAAATCATATCTATCTGACAGGTTCCAGTTTGTTCATGTACATGAGGTTTCTTCAGAACAGTCAAGGGTCTGTTATGGTGTTCCGCAGGGTTCAGTGCTAGGGCCAGTCTTGTTCAGTTTATACATGCAGCCATTGGGAAGTATAATCCAGAATCACGGTTTACATTTTCATTGTTATGCTGATGATACACAGTTCTATTTGTCTATGAAGCCGGATGAAACAGAACCGTTAGTTAAACTTCAGGCATGTCTTAGGGACATCAAGGACTGGATGTCCAGAAATTTCTTGCTTCTAAATTCAGATAAAACAGAGGTTATCATTCTTGGTCCAGAGCATTTTAGGAAGGGATTAGATGGTGCTGTGATGGCTTCCAGTGCAACTGTGAGAAACCTTGGTGTTGTTTTTGATCAGGATTTGGCGTTTAAACAATATGTTAATCAGGTTTGTAAAATAGCCTTTTTCCATCTCCGTAATATTGCAAAGATTAGGAAAATCCTCTCGCAGAGGGATGCAGAAAAACTAGTTCATGCGTTTGTATCTTCTAGACTAGATTACTGTAATGTGTTATTAGCAGGATGTCCAAGTAATTTGCTGAATAGGCTCCAAAATGCAGCAGCACGAGTGCTGACAGGAATCAACAGGAGAGACCAGGTCTCTCCAGTGTTAGCGTCGCTCCATTGGCTACCTGTAAAATTCAGAATCCAATTAAAAATCGTATTACTTGCGTATAAAGCCCAAAACGGCTCAGCTCCGCAGTATTTACAAGACTACTTAGTACTACTACTATTTACTAGTGCCTTATGTTCCTGGCAGAGCTCTCCGCTCTCAGAGCGCAGGTTTACTCGTAGTTCCTAGAGTATCTAATTGTAGATTTGGAGGGCGGGCGTTCTGCTATCAGGCACCATTACTTTGGAACCAACTTCCAATCTGGGTTAAGGAGGCTGACACCACCTCCACCTTTAAAACTAAACTTAAAACCTTTCTGTTTAGTAAAGCCTATAGTTAGTGTTTAGTAAACCTCTAGCTGGTGTTGGTAAATCTCTAGGTAGTGTAAACGCTAGTGTGTTAGAGTCAGTAGTCATAGTTGCAGCTATAGAACAAGATAATAATAATAATAATAATAATAATAATGACTTGGATTTATATAGTGCCCTTCTAGGCACCCAGAGCGCTTTACAGAAATCATTATTCATTCATATTCTCTCCGGTGGTGGTAAGCTATGTTTTGTAGCCACAGTTGCCCTGGGGCAGACTGACGGAAGGGTGGCTGCCATATCGCGCCTAACGGCCCCTCCGACCACCACCAACATTCATACACATTCAAGCACATTCATACGGGGCAAGGTGGGTAAAGTGTCTTGCCCAAGGACACTACGACAGCAAACTGGGACAGAGCGGGATTCGAACCGCCGACCTTCCGATCATTGGACGACCCGCTCTGCCACCTGAGCTACTGCCGCCCCAAGACTATAATAGTTAGTCTCAAATATAGCTTGGTGGTAGATATGCTGCTATAGGCCTATGCTGTAGGGGGGCACCGACATGATCCGCAGGGCGGTGCCTCTCACCCTTCTTCTCCTCTCCCTTTCCCTTCCTCTCTTCTCCATTTCCATTTTTATAAATGTCTCATAGCTATCGTTTTGTCCATCGCTCCTGTAGTTTCTTGTGCTGGCCCCCCCCCCAACCCCGGTGATCCCGGTGCTGCTTCCACCTGCCTACGTGGATGTCTGCTGTGTGCTGCTGACGCCCCCCCCCCCCTCTCTCTGGTCATCCCGCTGCTGCTTCCGCCTGCCTGCCTCCCCCCCTCTGGTGATCCCGCTGCTGCTTCCGCCTCTGGCCTCTGCTGGTCCTCTGAACTCTGACTGTGTGTCGGCTCAGAATTAGATTTATATTCAAATCTTTTTTCTATTTTAATTACATTAATTATTTGTCATTATTTTTTCTGTTTTACAGACAATTGTCCCCTGAAGATTTGGCCCAGGTTCCAGCTAACTCTACCTCCAACATTTTGAATCGTTTGATGGTCAGTTATGACCCAAGAATAAGGCCCAACTTTCAAGGTAATGCTGCAATACACACATATGATGCACAAATAAACAATATTTCTAGAAGTTAGAAAATTTTCTAAAGTTCCGTAACACATCTTAACACATTTGAACTGTTTTAGAGACACAAGCACAAACCAGCCAGATGCATCATATTTAGAAAATACAACCAAATATAGAATTTCATGTATGTAACAAACTCAAAATAGAGTTGAAACTATTATTGAATTGAATTGATCTGAAGTTTGTCAATCACTACAATGTCCGGTTGGTTAGTCTTCTTCTTTTTGAGCCCGTTGCAATCTCAGTAGCTCCATATTTTCACGAGTGCTTTGCATCTCCCCTGCTCCACTCAGTCTGTTGAGGGTCTTCCAGGTTGTCCATGGAAGGTCGATCCCGCTGGCGCAGGTTGGTTAGTCATTACCAATGTATTAATCTGGATTTGGAATTTCCATGTTATCTTAGCTTTTTAATTCTCCACCACCCTTCCATGCATGCCCTACCTGCATGCATATTCTGCTATTATGCGTTGCTTTTTCTTGGGGCATCTACTACTACTACTACTGTCATTTAGCAGACGCTTTTGTTCAAAACGACTTACATCTGAGAGAACAACACAAGCAAGAAATCACATAGGAGGGTCCAGCATTGATAGCATGATAGACTGCTGTGAGTCCAGTTGGACACAGGTGCCATGCCAGTGCTAGAATTTTTTTACTTTTTATTTATTCTATGCCCAACCCAACAGTCCCTTTATACAAGAAACTACATCTAAAAGACACCATCATGTGATCATCCTGTCATAAGTGTATGCAGCTTACTCAGTGCTGAGTCCTGCAAAGAGCTGGATCTTCTAACTAATTCTGATGAGCAGAGAAGTTTACTAGATGCAGAAGTGCTCCTCATCTTTACACAGTTTGTACCTGGGGTCTGGTGTGGTAGACCCTACTATCACTCTTGTGCTCATAGCCTGCTGCAATGATTAATGTCTTGTTGCTGCCAATCAGACCAGCCTTTTCCAGCCACTGGAATTACTTCTAAATACTTAGCCACATGCTGTGTTTGGGCCCATCTTTTCATGATGGTTCTTCCTTCCTTTGATTTCTGTTGCCTGAAACATGCGTTTAGCAGTTTTTCATTTGGGCGGATCTTTTGGATGTATTTTTATGGCCCAAGCACTTGAGTGCAAGGACCTTATTGAAATCGAGCTGTTCATTATTGTTATTATTATGGGCATACCAGTAATGGCAGCCCATATTGCGATACAAGCAAGATTTAGCATTTTGCATAAGTCAAACACAAGCCAAACAAAAATGTATTACTAAAACTTAGTACTTTTTCCCTTCATTGTCTTTACTTAAAGGTATAGTCTGTGATCGTATTCAAAAACATTTATTGTTATACTGGGTGAAATGGTCCTTCCATCCTGAGAGTAGCCAGTGAATAATGTGTTCAGAAAAAGGAAAGAAAAAAATCCGACCTCTCTGACAGCTTTAATCCTGTAAAAACTCTGACCAATCTGTTTTTTTCCGGTCCGAATGAAACGGATTGGTCAGAGGACCAGAGGATTGGCAGGGGGGAAAGAACCAATCAGATGCCTTCATTTTAAGTCCCACCCACGCCCTCCTCCGTCCCATGCGCGCACTCGTCACGTCTCTCTGCTTCCAGTCCCCGTGTCCACTTCCCACGGGTCTTCCTCGGCTCAGAGTGTCCCAGTCCCAGTAGCATATTGTTCACTGAGTGGTCCTAAAATCTGACAGGGTATCAGCAAGAGCCACGACCAAGAAGAAACCAACTATATATATATATATACACACACACACACACACACACACACACACACACACACACACACACACACACACACACACACACACACACACACACACACACACACACACACACACACACACACACACGTACACACACACACATATACATATATTCATACAGCATACATACACACACATCGCCACACATATACATACACATAGCCAAACAGATATATATATATACACACACACACACACACACACACACACACACACACACACACACACACACACACACACACACACACACACACACACACACACACACACACACTTAGCTTAGACTGTGATTAGATCTCGAGATTTGGGTCGATTGCTGCTCGTGTTTTAGTCGGCTCCGTGTCGGTTTCATGTTTCGTTTGTGGTTGATAGTCGTACCTGTGGCCAAAATTAAATCCCCAAAATCTGTCAACGACTACAGACCCATAGCCTTAACTTCTTTGGTTATGAAAGTCTTTGAAAAAATAATCAAAGAAGAGCTGGTAGAGGCTGTGGAGGACTTCCTAGACCTCCTACAATTCGCCTATAGGAGGAAAAAAGGGGTGGATGATGCAGTTCTTACCCTTTTAAACTTTGTTTTTAAACACCTTGAAGGCCCAGCCACTCATGCACATCTATTGTTCTTAGACTTCACCTCTGCTTTTAATACAATCCAGCCCCACATTTTAGCCTCCAAATTGCTATCAAATTTTAATCTGTGCCCCAGTATTGTTGGCTGGATTTTAGATTTTTTAACAAACAGAGTGAATGGTGCTCTGTCCGACATCCTCCTCTCCTCCACTAGTTCTCCACAAGGCTGTGTCCTCTCACCTATTTTATACATCCTGTACACCAATGACTGCAGAAGCTCCCACCTGAACAGACATGTCCTTAAATTTGCTGATGACACAGTCATAGTGAGTCTGCTGCAGGAGGAGGGCACAGTTTCTGCACTAGTGGTGGACGATTTTATCCACTGGTGTGATGATTCTTTTTTAAACTTAAATGTGATAAAGACCAAGGACATGTGCATAGATTTTAGGAGGAACCCAAACCCACAACCCTTAACAGTAATTAAGGGGGAGAGTGTGGAGCGAGTCACAACTTTTAAGTACTTGGGTGTGGTCATCGACAACAAGTTGTCTTTTAATGAGAACACAGATATTGTGTATAAAAAATCACAACAGCGCTTGCACTTTCTCTGGATGCTTAACCGGTTCGGAGTGTGCAACAAATTAATGATCATGTTCTACCACTCTGTGATTGAAGCTGTCCTGACGTTCGCCATTATCTCCTGGTTTGGTAGCCTCTCACTGGGAGATAAAAAGAGCATATTGTTAAAGTTGCCAGCAAAATCATTGGTGTTGCCCTCCCTGATTTGCCTACTGTCTTTGGCAGGAGGGTAACATCCAAGGCTCAGGACATCCTACAGTGTCCTGACCATCCTCTCCATGCCTAGTTTGAACTCTTACCCTCTGGCAGGAGATTCAGATTGCCCAGGACCAAATCTAACAGACTGAAAAATTATTTTATAACTCACGCCATCACCCAACTTAATTTAAAACTCAATAAATGAACAGCTGTGAACTCCACTCCCCACTCTCCACACTACATCCTCAGTCACCCCCCACCCCCACCCCCAGGGTATTTGTGTGTACTTTGTATGCTGTGTCCTAGCTGTGTGAATGTGCTCTGTGTTTTTTGTGCCTTTTATGTTTTATGTTTCTTGGTTTTATTCCCCTCTGTAAAGCGAATTTCCCCTCTGGGGGACAATAAAATGAAATTGAATTGAATTGAATTGAATATATGCCTTAGGTTTTTACCAGCATGGTATCAACCATTAATATGTGTGCAGACAAGGTTAAAAAAAAAGAAGAAACCCACTCCTTGGTTTATTGTCTGGGGCAATATGCCAAATCAGGACGATCAAAAATAAACCAAACAAAAAACGGTCCACTGATGATTTGGAGATGAAAGGAAGGAACCGAGGAGTATGTGCAATGAAAAGTACATCCAGAGCTCAATTTTTCACAGACCAATGTGCTGGATCCAGACAACAAAAAGTTTTCCTCAGATGAGACAGCGAAAAACTGGGAGTCACCTAAGTAGCCTCCACTCAAGCATCCACTCAGGCCACAGAATGTCCTGAGGGGTCTTAACCAGCTTGTAAAGATCAAACTCCATACAACCATTGCTGTCTCAATGCTCAAAAAGCCGGAAAGGTTGCACAATAACATCTAACACTGTATTCTCAGCTGAACATTGCCTCTGGTAACAAACTCAGAAAAGAGACATTAATGGTTAGAAAGATGACATGCAAGTAATCAGTATTCATGTCAAGAAGTGGGTCCAAAATCGACTTACCATCTGATAAGTGGATCCCACTGTAATTAACAAAAAGTGTGCATGCTGTTATATGAATAAAAAGATTTATGCAGAAACATGCATTATGAGTGTTAAAAGCATAAAAGTTTTTCAAGAGTATAAACCAACAAAGCAATAACACATCTTAACCTTATTATTAAAAATTCTTCTACCCCCCTTTTTTTTCTTGAAAGGTGTGGGCACACTTTGGATAATGAGACATAATAGCCATATTTTGTTGTAATGAATAAAAAAATATTTATTTCATGATCAAAAAGGAGAAAACCCGATAACCCATTAGTACAAAATAACAAGAAGCGAGTGAATATTGGCGCTTTTCCACTAGTACCTACTAGGCGCGACTCAACTCGCCACGCCCCTGTTTGGCGCTTCTCCACTAGGGGTGGAGGCGGGTGGAGGTGTGCCGAGTAGATACTTTTACCTGTATCTATTCTGCTGAGGTTCTAAGCGGCTGAGTCGGCTGCATCTGACGTCATCACACTACAGGCCACCGATTGGTCGGGTGGGGCCGTCAGACCAGAGTCAGGAGGCAGAAATCAGCGAAAGAGCGACTCGCGGCTTCTTCTTCATTTTATTCGACAGGCAATGGGAGCGCAAAAGTCTGTTTGGTGATCCAACTCTGAGGTGCAGATGTTCATAAACCTGGTGCTGAGGAGAGAATTAAAAAGGGATCTAGATAAGCGATAAGGAACGACCAGATCTACCAGGATCTCTGTCACTTCATAGCGCCAAGACAAACAAACAAAAAAAAAAGTGTTGCCGCTTGAAGCTTTTTTCACTCTCATTTTTTAACTTGATATCGAACACGAGTCAGACCAAGCAGCACATTTATCATCTCCTCCAGGTTCTACATCTTTAGTGTTGTTGTCTTCTCCGTTTAGATCACACAATCAAATACGTCCCAGCAGCTTCGCTCCAATCCCACCTAGTTCTCATCTGGGTGTCTAAAAAGAAACAAGGGCAAGGCGAGTCGAGTTGAGACGAAGCGTGGTGAGTCGAGTCGCGCTGAGTAGATACTAGGGTAAAAGCGCTATCTGTGTCCCCTCAGACGTCACCAGAGCTGTGAGCTAATAGTTCTTGAGAGAGAGACACATGGCGGCGCCTGTGTTGGCTGCGGGTGCCCTGGCTCACGAAGTTGAAGCAAATAAACAAGTAAATAGGGTAAATAACGCTGCACCAACACAGAGCATAAGTTATAATAGTCAGACCTTACAGCGCCTCCGTTTGGAGGGCATGTCAGTTGGTTTAAGTCGGGATATTTTACAACAACTGGGATCCCTTGGTCTGCTATGTTCTCAAAGCGCCCACACGCCAGCGGTAACAACGCTTACAACTGCTCGTATCAGAAGCAGGCGGAGGCGGCGTGAGAGGAAGCAGAAGCGGGATAAGTGAGGAGGAGCCCGGGCTAAGCTCAGAGCGAACCCCCACAGAGCCCCACTACCATCGATTCTGCTTGCCAATGTATGCTCCCTAGAGACACACCCGTCGCTATGGGCGGGCCATAGCGGGCCGGGCCCGCCCATAGCGACGGGTGTTTAATCTTTATTTTATTAGGCTATTTTTTAGTTAAAAATACTAATGTTGCTCTCTTTATCACTAAAATATTAAAAATATAATATAAGAATGGTGTGTTTATGTTTGATTGTGAAATTTACACTGCGACGGCCAAAACGTCAGATTACGTACTTGACGTATAGCCTACGTTAATAACCGTTACCGCGCAATTCGAATGAATGAATGAATCTGCGGTCTAGTTTTCGCTGGCGAAGATATGGACTTGTTCACTGCAGTGACACCTGTGAATAGCACTTCTGACTGTGTGAAGACACTGCGCACAGAAAATGAATTTGCTGCGCTATGCGATCTCTGCGCTCCTCCAGTCACGGCCAGCGAGGCTGTGCCAGTGACCGGCCCCGGTCCAAGCAAGAGAAGACGCACAGTTAACAAGAACCTCCGTGAATTTGCAGTTGAAGAAACCATTGGGCAAGCACAGAGTGACATAGACGAAAAGACCGAGTTCAAGAGGTTATTTTACAGTGTCATCGATGCTGTGCAAGGAGAGATGGATGCGCGTTTTGGAGAGCGCAGCTGCTGCGCTCTCCAAAACGCGCATCCATCTCTCCTGCGCCGCAGCAGCAGCTCATAGGCGCACTGGCTGCTCTGGATCCAGAGGCCCAGAATAATTTCCGCCGCAGAAAAATACCCATCAAAGGTAACCCCTCTATTGGAATTAGCTGGAATTTATGTGGTTGAATCTGAATATGCTGTGGCCCGTGAGTTCTTGGCGAAGAAAATGACCAACACCCCGGTCCCCCCCTAAGATGGAAAATGGACTGTCATGCCAAAAAGTGATTTCCTGCCAGAATCTGATTTCTCCCCTGAAAATGGGTCTTTTTACCTGCCAAAAACTGATTGAAGGCCAAATACAGTTAATGAAAGGTTGTTTCTACCTAAATATGATTTGATCTCATTTTTGAGCTTCATAATATAAACACTAGAGCTCACAGGATTGCTTTTTACTCTTTTAAAGGACCATTACAACACAAAATAGGCATTTTCACCTGCCAAAAAATTATTGAAGGCCAAATACAGTTAATGAAAAGTTGTTTCTGCCTAAATATGACTTGATCTCATTCTTGAGCTTCATAATCTGAAAATCTGACGTTTTAGCGCTATCGCTCAACGGGCTGCTGTGCGCGCTCCCGCGGCCACAAATCAGATTCTGGCAGGCAATCACTTTTTGACACGACACCGCCTCCCGCTGTACTGACACAGGATGGACTAATAAGAGGACAGCGCTGCCTCCACTAAAAGTAGGATCAAAGTGCGTGTGCCTTTGTATATATTTGTGCGCGCGCGTGTGCGTAATGGAAATGCATATCCCTCTGTTGACTGTTTTAAAATGCACCCGCCGTGAACCGCGGTTGAATTGGTTTGATATTGGATATTAGATATTCGACATTCAACACCCATAAAACTTGTGATACATAACACTGATTTTGGTCAAACCACTTGTGATGTGTTCATGGTCATCTAGACTATATATCACAAAACAGTAATTATCAAAAAATCATATATATGGGCTGATTTAAAAATCATATATATGGGCTGATTTACTGTGGTTTAATGAATTCAACACCCATAAAACAATCAGTGTTATGTAGGCCTATCACAAGTTTTATGGGTGTTGAATTCATTAAACCTCATTAAATCAGCCAATAATATGATTTTATAATAATTACTCTCTTGTGATATATAGGCTAGATGACCATGAACACTCACAAGCAATATGACCAAAATCAGTGGTATGTATCACAAGTTTTATGGGTGTTGAATTCATTAAACCACATTAAATCAGCCCATATATATGATTTTTAAATCAGCCCATATGTTTTTATATGATTTTTTAATAATTACTGTTTTGTGATATATAGTCTAGATCACCATGAACACATCACAAGTGCTTTGACCAAAATCAGTGTCACAAGTGTTATGGGTGTTGAATGTCGAATATCCAATATCCAATATCAAACCAATTCAACCGCGGTCCGCCGTGATGCTTTTTCAGTTTGAGAGATGATTCTGGCGTTACATTTATGTTGCATAGTCAAGTGTTTTGTGGATATTGCTTCAATGTTTTGTGGATACTGCTTTGATGTTATGCTTAAAATTGCAAGGAATTTTGCTATATAGGGTATATAGCTGGTCATATTTACTGTTGGTTATGTTTAACGTGATGGTTACGTGTATCAGTGCTGCGCGAATATATGGCTGAAGTAATGGTGCCCCCCCATGCAGTTGATATGCCCCCCTTAAGATTGAGGTCTGGCGACGGGTCTGCCCAGGTGTCTGTCCCATTTCTCCTACTCCCCCTCGTTTTCATCCCTAACCTGAACAGGAAGCTGAGAGCCAAAAGCTGTTTTAATTTCAGCTGTAGCGCTGTTAATATGGCACTTTATTAAGTTTTAATATTTTTTCAGGCATAAAGGTAACCTTAAGATCCCCTACCTGGGCTCAGTTTATCCAAATAACGCCTGTTAAGAAATTTGACCCGATGTTTTGGGAGATGAGAAGAGCCGCCGCCCCCGGGGAGCAGCAGCAGCTGTTACCATGATAACAGCAGCCTCAGCTCACAGCCCGAGAAGAGACGTGTCCGCCGGGTCAAGCTGCTGCGTCGTCCCGGGAGAGAAACTCTCTCCTGGGACGCAGCTCTGTTGAGAATTACGCTGGCTGAAATAAATCATTTAGGAAGATGTTGGTTTAATAGATGAAATCTAACAGTTGTAGCTACGCCTGTTAAGAAATTTGCTCCGAAATGTAGAGATTTCTGTCTGCCGGCTCCGGAGTTTAGGTCCGCGTTAAATAGACGCAGCCTATGGCGTAGCTTACGTAACCTACGGCGTCGCTTACGTAACCTACGGCGTCGCTTACGTAACCTACGGCGTCGCTTACGTAACCTACGGCGTCGCTTACGTAACCTACGGCGTCGCTTACGTAACCTACGGCGTCGCTTACGTAGGTTACGTAACCATATTCCGGCGCGATCTTAGCGAACAACGGACAAAAAAGGGATTATGTACATTCACTGAGTGAATATTAGGAAAGTAAAATATTGGTTTGCGCTGAGAAATGTAATCAAAATGCATTTTTATGCAGAAACTAACTCAAAATATTGATTTTATTCCCAAAAAAATAAGAAATGTCCGCCATGTTTTTTTTTTTATTCAGTCCGCAAATGACGACGAAAAGCATTCTGGGAAATTTTCATACCCCCTCGCTCGCCAAGTGAGCATCTGCAAACCCTCGATTTGAAGGGGCTATTCTCAGCCCCTCGCCCTCGTTATGCCCCCTCCCCCTAGGTGAAAAGAGGAATTGGGACACCACTACCTTCACGGGAACGCACAAAAGTTAGGGTTAGTGAAGAAAACGAGGGCGAGGGGGAGTATTGGGACGCAGCCTAAATTTTGCACGTTCCCGTGAAGGTAGTGGTGTCCCAATTCCTCTTTCCACCTAGGGGGAGTGTGCTTATTTAGGGGTAGTGGCTATGAATCTGGCCCTTCACAGCTAGGGATTTCAGATGCTCCCTAGATGACCGTGGGCCCGAAAAAATTCCCAGAATGCTTTTCGTCGTCATTTGCGGACTGAATCAAAAAAAGGAAACATGGCAGACATTTCTTATTTTTTAGTGAATAAAATCAATATTTTGAGTTAGTTTCTGCATTAAAATGCGTTTTGATTACATTTCTAGCGAGAAAAATATATTTTACTTTCATAATATTCACTCAGTGAATGTACATAATCACTCGTTTGCCCGTTGTTGCAAAGTCTTTTTCAAACCTCGCCAGAATAAAGGCTGATTTATGGTTCCGCGTTACACCAACGCAGAGCCTACGGCGTAGGCTACGCGGTACCTACGCTGACCCTACGCCGTACCCTACGCCGTACCCTACGCCGTACCCTACGCCGTACCCTACACCGTACCCTACGCAGTAGGCTCTGCGTCGATTTAACGCGAAACCATAAATCAGCTCCTGAGCCGGCAGGCATCATCATCCCAAAATTTTTGGAGCAAATTTCTTAACAGGCGTAGCTACAACTGTTAGATTTCATCTATTAAACCAACATTTATTTTCCTAAATGATTTATTTCAGCCAGCGGTAATTCTCCACAGAGCTGCAGGTTTCTCCCCAGGGACGACGGTGCAGGTTGACCGTGAGCTGCTGCTGCTCCGAGCCGACGGCTCTTCTTCAAAAACATCGGATCAAATTTCTTAACAGGCGTTATTTGGATAAACTGAGCCCAGGTTGGGGTTCTTAACGATTACTTTTACGCCTGAAAAAATATTAAAACTTAATAAAGTGGCATATTAACATCGCTACAACTGAAATTAAAACAGCTTTTGGCTCTCAGCTTCCTGATATGGTGTGACGTTTGTGCAAACATAACTACACAGTCGCTTACGTACCCAAACCACGCAGTGACGTAGCACGCAAAAATTTAGGGGTGGTGCTGAAAAGTAGGGGTAGGGACTATTGGGACTGGGCCCTGGGAAGATTACAAGTGTCCTAAAATCTGTGGCTTCTTTTTTAGGGGTAGTGGTAGTGAGGGAGGGCTAGTGGTAGAAAGTAGGGGGTGTATTGATCATGTTGCAGGTAAGATGCACACAAAGTCTCCCTCTTCTTCTTATGTTACCGTGTTGTTGTGATGCTGTGACAGTTATTATTCCTGCTCCCGCAGCTCGTCACTTCCAGAAAGGGGAGTCAGGGGGCAGCTCGGTTCAACCTGGGTTTCGTATACATGCTGAGATGACTCGAATTAGGACTGCATTATCTGGCAATAAAAGCTCCATCTCAAGAGCTTGCAGTTTGGCCCGGCTAAGGTGTATACATGGCCTTAAAAAATTTGAAATCGGTTGGATTAAGGCAACAATTCGACTTTCTGTTAGTGCATGTAAACGTACTGAGTGTCTCTCCTCAGCTCCATGAATAAGCACTTTGAAGCCTCTGAACAAAAGTTCATATCTTCCGAACGATAAAGGGTATCGACAACATTCTCGCAGAACAAGAGCCAGAGGTCTGTCCCGAACGCAATGATGTCACATTTACGACACTGGAGGTTATCATTTGGGATTTAGAGTAAATTGAAAGAGCTATTTGATCATCTGACATGCTCCCCATTATAAAACATAGGAAGATTATGGGCATTCTCTGAGGTCTAGGATTATTTGAAAGATAACTAAAAGGCACAGTGTGGGAAGCAAGAGAGGGGTGTTTGGCTCTATAATTGTCTGAAATTTGTGTTGATGGAGCCACACAGAGATCGGATGTTGGCCAATATATAGTATAATTATAGTAAGGGGGATGATGTGATATAATATGTAAATACTCTTGGCCAAGTGATGGGTGTTATGTGTGTGTGTGTGTGTTAATACACATTAATACACATAGCATGACATTTAACATTTAACATTTAATTCATGTGACATGGAGGGATGGGATACCTCCATCACAGAAACCATTATAATAGCTGAATTTTACTTAATTTTAAAGGTTAATATTTTAAAAACTACAGTTTAAAGTCTTATGAATAGTTTAAAGTTTGAATGGTGTCTCTAGTTAAAAGTATGCTGAAGTAGTAAGGTCTCAAAGTGCTGGAAGTTTTTCAAGGATTTGAAGATTTCTCCATTATATGTCAATGGGCCTGAGGTCTTTGAAATCCTTGAATATCTTAGTTCTAGGATTTGAAGGACCAGAACTCATAGCAGTAGAGAGGTGAATTAGCTGAACATTTTAATATTTGAATGGTTGAAATAGCTGAAAAAATGTGGAACTAGTTAGAAGCCATGGCGGAAGATACAATAGGTTGAATGTTTGCAGCATTCGACCAATAAAGAGAAACAGGAAAACAATAGGTTGAATGTTTGCAGCATTCAACCAATTACTTCATTCCAAGCAGATACATTACCTGTGAGATGGGTTCATCTGACAGTTGTATTTTGTTCTGCAGTTTTGCGTCAGCTATTAAGGTCTCGATCTGTATTGCTTTGTCCCTTCCACATCTTTCAATCCTGCGGTGTAACCTGGACAAAACACAAACATATTAAAGGTTTCAATTGAGCTGCACAATAATATTTTCATATTTTCGTATTTCGTAGGAAATCTTCAACCCTCCTTTTCTATTTGACTTTGGCTTTTTTCCATTTCCAAATGTATTTTGACAGTAGTTTATCCCATTCTTGAAATAGTTTTGAGGGTATGGGAATTGGTAAGGAGTGAAATAGATATAACATCCAGAGGAGATAGGTAATCCAATTGACTCAATCCTGGAGTCAGAAAATGGTATGGCATTCCATCTTAATAATTGGCCTCAGACATTTTAGTCTGATCGTGACGTATTACTACCCCAAGATATCTAATACTGTCTGCGTCCCATTTCCATCTATAACGGTTGTGGATTTCTACTGGTGGCTCATAGTTTGGGGTTAAAACCTGCGTTTTGTTTACATTAACCTTACATTCTGAGAACAAACCATACTCTGATAATATATGCCTGATTTTGGGGAGAACTTGTGTAGGATAGTAGGTAATCGGCAAAAGTGTCAATTTTCTGTCCTTACTCCAGTTATATCCTGTCTCTGCCTGATTCACTGGCCTAACGGATCTATGAACAAAGTGAAGAGAAGTGGCAACATGCAACAACCCTGTCGTGTCCCACGCTCCAGCATGAAATATTCTGTGATCTGTTGGTGTATTGTATAAACCAGAAGAAATGCTGATTATAGATTTATCAAAACCAAATCTCTCAAGTACCTGATATAAAAAGGACCATCTCACTGAATCGAATGGCTTTTCAGCATCTAAAATTAACATTAAAGTCTCTAATTTGTGTTTATCAACCTGCCTGATTATGTGAATAATTATCTCCCAATGTTGTCCTGAGTCTGTCTCTGATTGATGAAGCCTGTTTGATCCTTGATCCATCTATTAGTTTAGGTAAACTTGCCTCGAGTCTCTGAAAGGATGGAGGTGAACAACTTATAATCAATATTTAAAACACTGATTGGGAGATAAATATTACATTCTAGTCCATCCTTTCCTTCCTTCGGAAATACAGAAATTATTACTTCCCTGTATGAGTGAGGGACGATAGTTTTTTCCATTACCCAATTAAATATTAAATGCTTTCTGCAGGGTACATTATTACGTACCATTATAGGGAAAATTCACCCGCCTCTACCATTTTCCCTCCCTTTAAAATTTTAATTGCTGAGTGAATTTCTTCTTTGGACATTTTGGATAGTAACATTTAATTTTGTTCCTCTGTCACTGTTGGCAACTCTAGTTTGGACAAGATAATGATATCCTGATTATTATCTACATGGGGTTGGGAATAAAGTGTTAGTAATAGTCCTGAAAGCTTTGTTGAATCTTCCCATTCAGTTTCTATTTTACCATGTAAAGGATTCTTTATTTTGTGTATAGTCCTCTTGTTTCTTTTTAAGTTTATACACTTCAGAAAGCTGTTGCTTAATAAGAAACATTTTTTTTCTCTATGTCCATAGTGCGTAGATGATCTATTTCTTTTTTCAATCATTATCTCAGATTTAATATTATCGTTTAGTCACACAATGGTGGTGTTGCATATCTAACAATTCATATTCCAGGTGTTTAGATTTTTGCCAACTAGCTTTTTTAAGTGGGAGGAAATACTAATTATTCTCCCTCTAATCATTGTCTTCAATGCGTCCCATAATATTCCTGGTGACACATCCATATTATCCTTAAGATCGAAATAGGTCTCTATGTCGTTTTTCAAACTCTCTTTAATATTTGAGTAATTTAGAATGTTTGTGTTTAACCTCCGTAGGGTAGATCTATTTTTCCTGTTCAGACAGATATCAGCATAAACTGGATTATGATCAGAAATAGTAGTATGGAGCTAGAACAGTCTCATAATTCACAAATGCACAGGACAAGTTTTACAAATGCACAGACCGATTTGCAAATACACACGCCGTTTCACACGTGCACAGGACAAGTTTTACAAATGCACAGACCGATTTGCAAATACACACACCGTTTCACACGTGCACAGAACAATTCACACGTGCGTAGGACAAGATATACAAATGTATTTTTGATGCACACACAAATATAACCTGATTTACAAATGTTTTTTTGTCTGTGAGCTGCGCTGGATTTGTGTGTTAGTTTTGAGACTCCCCTGACGTGACTCCAACTCACAGACAAAAAAACCATGTAATGTAACCTGTAAATCAGGTTATATTTGTGTGTGCATAAAAAATAAATTTGTTTATCTTGTCCTACGCACGTGTGAATTGTTCTGTGCACGTGTGAAACTGTGTGTGTATTTGCAAATCGGTCTGTGCATTTGTAAAACTTGTCCTGTGCATTTGTGAATTATGAGACTGTTCTAGCTCCATATAGTATAAGCACATACAGTATTTCACAGCTTTTGAGCTTAAATATATAAACATGGGGCCTGATTTACTAAAGGTTTGCGTGCGTAAAAACCTGTGCAAACTTGACAGCACCCGCAAACCAATGTGCGAGCTGATCTACTAACAGCGTGCAAAGACGACTGCGTCTCTGAAATCCGCAGAATAGCGCACGCAATCCATTTAGTACTTTTGCCCTGATGAATAATCAATATGGGGCGTAACCGCCAGAGAGCGCTAAATACTGGGAGGGGAAAATGCAAATAGATTAATTTACCACACGCAATGAGATTTACCAAGCCTGAAAGTAGTTGCGCGTATTGTGATTGCGTCTGTATTTAATACGTTTGAAAGGAAGGTGCTAATCTGCTGCTGCTGTTATTGTGGCAAGGAGGCGACATCCAAAATCAAAGAATACGCAGAGAGAGAGTCTTTATTCTGCTGCATGCTATTTTAAAAATGGTTGCACAAGTTTTATTAAAGGCCACTTTTTCTTTAGTTCTTCGCCTTCTTGCCACCTTCTCTTATTGTGCCCCCCTCCACTCGCCCACAAGCAGGCCAAGCCTTTGTGCCAAAATTTGTATTTTATTGATTACTTATCTTATTGAACGTGAAATCATCCTTCGTAAATTACATTTAAAAAATACATTTACAAAAAAAACTATTTTTTTAGTTATATTTGCGCGCCCTGCTTTGCTCCGAGTCTGTGCCCACTCGCCGCCGACTCTGCTCCACCTGCGCGGACTCTGCGCCGAGTCTGCGCCACCCCGTTCTATGTGAAAAAGGCTTAACTCAGAGGGGGAACACTGAGTCTTTTTTTAGACATTTTGTTCACATTTTCACTCTCAACTGCGGATTCGGGGTGTTTTCCTCTTTGCAGCAAGTTTAAACAAATCCTCCTCCATTACACTATCCTCCTCTCCATCCAACACAGACTCAGCCATCCCGGTGGCAGTCTGTCCAGTCAGCCCCTTCAACAGAGCCTGACTTCCAGACTCTGCCATCTAGCTCTGTACACCGGTCGCTTCGCTTTGCACAAAAACCTGCGCCCCACTTTGCGCTTCGCCCGGCGCCCCGCCCGGCGCAGCAGAGCCGGCTGTCAGCTCTGACAGCCGGCCTGCTGCCTGCCGTTCCCCCGCTCTGTCGGGGCATGAACGGATCAACTTGATATATTGAAAACATGTATGTGACCTTGTTGTGTGTTACGAGTAAAACGTTTTCAGTCAAAGTAAAATGTGCGCTTCCTTGCATTATTTACATCTAAGTGATTTTATTTCTCCACATGTTTTAGACAGATTATTAATAGGAAAGCAGTGAGAATGCACTTTTTTCCTTAAAATGCTGTCCTACAGGACAGAATATTTGCTCTGGCGCCGACCCTGTCTCTAACTCCAACTCGTCAAATTTCATTTTGCGCTTGCGACTATCCTGCTTTCCATCCACTCTCCATGGCGCAAAGTTTGCGCTCGCAAACCGTAAGACACGCAACACCTCATTTAAATACTGAGGTTTGCACCTGTTATCAATTGCGCACGCAATCTTAGTTGATCACCCGCAAACCACGCAACAACAGCACGCGCAAACTTTTTCAGTGCACACGCAATTTAGTACTCTTTATTTAGGATCTTAGTAAATCGGGCCCATAGACATAAAGATATAGTCTAACCTAGAGTATATGTTCTCTATCTGTTGGATGATCATCTCTCCATACATCAACTAGTCCTAAATCGCACAGGAGGTGTACCATCGTTTTTCCAATATTTCTCACGTCACGTTTCCCGTTTGAAAAATCCAGATTAGTGTTTTTGTGATATTGAAATAACCACCACATATAAGAGTTCCCTGACTCCTAGTTGTTGCTATTTCTAGGATCTGTTTGTACAGGGAACCATTACTGCCGGGGGGAAATATACACATTTAGGAGGCTGGTCATGGTACCATCAATTGTACCCATTATCATTATATATCTGTGTGGCAGGGTGGAGGAGCAGACACTCAGCAATCAACCTCTCCACCCTGCCTGCCTTCATAAGGAGCAGCTGCACTCCAGAGAGGGGCTGCTGCTGGGAGAAGGTTCTGCTTGTTCACGTGTGGCGGTGTGAGAAAATAAGGAGTTCCTGCACTAAACCCTGTGTCCTCTGACCTGTCAGTCTGCCTCCGTAGCACTAGCCCTGCTACAATCTACCTTCCTTGTTTTTAGCTCCAGATAACAAGATCGCCACCCCTCTTCGTCTCCCAGAACTGTGAGAAGAATAGACAACATGTTTAAAACCCAGCTTGTTCAATTTAGCATGATCATTGTCAGATGATCTGCTGCTCTTTCAGAATCTTGCGCACATCTACATATTGTCTTCATTTTTGTAGAATCATAGGGGAATAGTCATGATGCAAACTAACTTGTTTGCCATTCCAGATACATCTTCTTTTCTTCCATGCCTTACAAAGGAGAAGTTCTTTGGTTTTGAAGCTGAGGTTGTTGATGAGTCACAAAGTGCTATAGCAGTCCTTCAGTGCGCAAGCTCGTAATGCGTGGCGTTTTGGTGTATTTCGCTTACCCTCTTCCTTATTCACCTCAAGGGACAAAGTTGCATCATGTTAATGGTGGCAGGTTTTCAATTTCGTGGTTTTCTCAGGAGCTTCCTCACAGCATGGCATTCGAACTGGAGGTGAAATTCTGAGCTTTTTAACTACTATTCCAACCTGAACCCCAGAACTGGGTGAGCCCATCCCAAAGTCCACAAACTCAGCTTCCTTGTTGGAAGACGTACTGGTGGGATTGAGAAGATCCTCAAAGTTTTCCTTCCCAGTGACATCCCCAGTTAAGGTCAACCTTTTATTATACATAATGTTGGTGAAGCCCTGCTTTCTCCATCTGAGCCCCCTGACAGTTTGCCAGAATCTTCTTTGGGCTGATCACAAACCCACTTCTGTGGGCCTCTCTGAGCTCCTCCCACGGCCAAGATTTTGTCTTTTTGATTTTGAATTGAACTGAATTGAATTGGATTGAGGCAAATAAAATATGCATGTTCTTGTTCATTTTTAATATTCAATGTCATAATGCTTTATTTGTGTATCTTTGTTGCAGGTATCCCGGTTGAATCCAGAGTGAACATCTTCATTAACAGCTTTGGTTCCATTCAAGAGACAACCATGGTAATACATTATAAACACACTTATACCATATTGGCATGGAGCTAAAATGATCTACGAATCTGTGGTAATTTGTGACAAATTACAGAGGACATCTGTCACATTAATCCCCGTGTGAAGGCACAATGTCTGTGATTTATAAAGTAAAAAGTCAATCATAAATTACTTACCCTATTTCATGAGATTATTTTTATCACATGTAATTCAGTGATTGGCAGGCTAGAATCTTTTTAAATTCCTGGCATAATTATGGCGGCTGCGATACATAGTGCAATATTATGTAACAACTTTACTCTATATCACCAAATATTGTGTAATACTTAAGAAATTTGGCTGATAAAAATGAATAAATTAATCTACATTAAGCGTCCCATGGAGAAGCTTAAAACAAGAAGTCCAGATCAGCAGAAAACAATGAGATGATGTATGGCTGAATCATGCAGTAAGAAAACTTTTCATCTTGCATCAAACTTAAAGCCTGTCCGACAGCAAAAAAACCTTTAGGCATTAATGAAAGCTCCACTTACATTTATCATCAAGTGTACTGTTAGCAACTTAAGCCAATTCAATTCAATTCAAAGCCACTTAAGCCAATTCAATTCAATTCAAAGCCACTTAAGCCAATTCAATTCAATTCAATTCAATTTTATTGATATAGCGTCTATTACAACAGAAGTTGTCTCTAGGCGCTTTCCAGAGACCCAGAACATAAACCCCGAGCAGTTATTACATAAACATAACATAAACAATGGCAGGCCTGTGGAGGCCAGCTTGGCAGAGCCGGAAAAGATAAAACAGGCAGAGAGAATGAATAACAGAGATGGAGGGGCGATGGACAACAAGAATGATGGACATCAATGATGGCTATGGGATACTTATAATTAATAAAAAAAATGGAAGAGATCTCTCTCCCACCTCATCCACCCTCCCCCCATTCCCCACACACCATTTGTCATGGATTTATCTGACTGATTACTCACTGTCATATATTTGCAGATCTTGCAGTTCACTTCCACTCACCTGTTTGGTCTCCGCCCATCTCATTCCCTGGTTCCCATCAAGGTCATCAGTCAATCCTTTTATAAATGCGAAGAGTCCGCTGGATCCTAGCCAGATTGTCTTGTTTGTTCTTTCCAATGTTTTCTCATCCTGTCTGCCTGTCGGTTCTTCCTTCCTGCCTGTTTCCCGGTTTACGATCTGCATTTGCCCCTTTTGAATTTGTCTGCCTCCGCTGCCTGTTTGCCTGGATTATTGACCTCTGCCTGTTTCCTGGATTTGAATAAAGTGTCTTTGAACTGATCTCTGTCTGCATTCATACCTTCCAAGTGGTGTGTGATTTATAAAAAGAACATTGCGTGCAAATGTGCGTGCACACGGTTTTATAAATCAGGATTCTTTTGTGCGCATGCCATTTTCGGCTTTTGAGTGCACGTACACTTTTAGTATATATATATATATATATATATATATATATATATATATATATATATATATATATATATATATATATATATATCATCAGGGGGGTGGAATCAGGGGGGTGGTGGACTTTATCATATGGGGACAGATAATTTGTGCTGATTACAAATAATATAAAATATTACAAATAATAGCAGTGACCAAAACACCTGCAGAAATACTGCAGGAATGACATAGCAGCAGTTAAATGCAGCCTTCTGTAAGCTTTAAATATCCACTGGGCTTACATCAAATACATCAAAACACAACAATAAGAAACACTTTTCTGAACTTATCAATATGACTCTGTCCTTCACAGGATAAGTAACATGGATCACTGCAAAAACTCAAAATCTTAACAAGAATATTTGTCTTATTTCTAGTTAAAATGTCTCATTTTAGTAAAAAAATCTCATTCCACTTAAAACAAGACTCATCACTGGAAAAAACAACAATTTTCACCTGTTTCAAGTAGATTTTCACTTAAAATAAGTAGAAACATCTGCCAGTGGAACAAGATTTTTTTTGCTTGTAATGAGAAGATAAATCTTGTCCCACTGGCAGATTTTCCTACTTATTTCAAGTGAAATTTGACATGAAATGATTTTTCTGGTGTTATTTTTCTGGTGATGACTCTAAATGTTGACAGTGTAAATCCCACCTGGACAGATGAGGCTGCTGTATTAGAATCCGACCTACCACAACCTGGTGCCCGTGCCCACAACGCCTCTGACTGCAGCTGGTCAGAAGATCAGAGAGCTGCTTACAGATTATTGGAGTGCAAACTTCCCTCTGCGCGGACCCTTTTTAAGCATTTTGTTTTCAGTTGTAAGAGCTTCCTTCATCTTTTTTGCTGTACAGCACACACTTGTATTTCATGCCACGAATAAAGTCATTTCATTTCATCGGAGTTCCTCTGCAGCGGGGAACTGCTCTACCATCATCGCTGCTGTTGACTCTCCCCCATCTCTGTTGCTGCTTCTGCTTACAAAAATGAAAAATGATTTACATCTTATTCATTTTATGTCAGACATATGGATTTATTTTGTCTAGTTGTCAGAATAATCACATTGGCTGGGTTTCCCAGATCAGTTAAGTAGTTCTTAACAGCGAAAGACTTCTTTCAAACCTTATTAAGGAGCCTGTGAAAGAAAATCGCGTTTCCCAGAGTTGCTCTTAGCTTAAGTATCTCTTTCATTAAGAAGGAAATGAAAGATGCTGCTGACCCAGTCTTTACAACCATCTTAGTGAACAAAGACTCACAAATCCAGCCGCGTCAGGCAAATCAATATCACACCAAGCAATGAGATATTAAAACAATGCACCCCGCACAAATTTTGATCTATTTTATACTTTAGATTTATATTGTTTAGCATTAATTGGTGACAGCAAAGGGGGGAAAAAAGAAAAATAAGGAATAACAAGTGTGTTCCTGTATATGTTTTATGCATTATGCACAAATAAAAGGATCATCATTTATCATAATTTGTCTGCACACATCCCACATCTGCGTGCACATATGAGATACTCAAAAATGCTTCAGGGCACATCAAAAACACATCCACCCTCCAAACCAGCCACATTTAACACATCAGGCAACTGACAGGTGTAATTGACTTCAGCTGGAACCCCATTACGGGAGACTTCATCCACTGCTCCATAAAAAGGCGTTGCAAAATCACATGTGTGAGATACCATGGCTGCTATACAGCATATTCTCGCCGCAAATCAACCGCGTCGCCGTGCGCGAAGCAGAACGGTTTATATTAATGCATTTGTGCGTCAGCACTTCAATCCCCTGGACGTGCTGTCGGATCGGGCTGTCCAGATGAGGTACTGGCTTCCACGGGCTGAGATACAACGCCTCATCACGTTGGTGTCTCCACATATCCAGAGGGCAACACGTTGCAATTTCGCCCTGAGCCCGGAGGTCCAGTTACTGGCTGCACTGCGTTTTTACACAGTGGGGAGCTTCCTGGAGGTGGTGGGGGACGGCACCGGACTGAGCAAGGCGTCCGTGTCATGGAGTGTGGCAGCCGTGACACCGATCCTCCTGCGCCATGCCCGAGCGCACATCCAGATGCCACCACAAGGGAGGAGATCCACCAAGGATTCCACGGCATGGCTGGGATCCCCCGGGTGATTGGTGTAGTGGATGGCACCTTGGGCCAAAGGGCCAAAGCCGACTCCACCTGCTGCGCAGACTGAGGTCCTTCGGAGTGAGGGACGGCCTCCTGAGGACCTTTTATGACTCTGTGGTGGCGTCGGCCATCCTTTATGGTGTGGTCTGCTGGAGCAGCAGCATCACTGCAGCAGAGAGGAAGAGACTGGACAGGGTGGTGAGGAAAGCCGGCTCTGTCCTGGGCTGCAGTCTGGACCGGGTGGAGGTGGTGGGGGAGAGGAGGATGGTGGCTAAGCTGTCCTCCATCATGGACAATGTCTCCCACCCCCTTCATGAGACTGTCAGAGCCCTGGAGAGCTCCATCAGTGACCGGCTTCGTCACCCATGATGCACCACTGAGAGGCATCGCAGGTCCTTCCTTCCCGCTGCCATCAGACTATATAACCAGGCCTGCTCTCAGTAGCCAACAGACAATAATATGACAATAATATGTGCAATAACTTAAGATGTGCAATATCTGCCAATCTACCTCAAAACACTCCACCTGCTTTTCTGCACTGTTTAACTGTATATACTGTTCATATCCTGTTTATACAAATTTTATACGTATCTTTTGTATTTTTTATATATTTTTTATTTCTGACTTTTCAGTCTTTTTACCCCTCCCCTATATGTGTGTACTGCTGTCAACAAATAAGTTTCCCCACTGAGGGAGAAAATAAAGGATATTCTATTCTATTCTATTCTATTGATCCCCATCCTCAATCCGTCCTTGGTGGACCCGTGCTGGATTGGGAGGAAGCACTTTTCTGCCATCAACACGCAGGTGGTGGTGGACCACGAGGGCCTGATAACGGACATCGTTGCCAGGTGGCCGGGGGGCACCCATGACAGCTACGTGTTTTTCAACTCGGCTGTGGGGCAGAAGGCTGCTAGGGAAGAGTTTGGCTGGAGCTTCCTCCTCGGGGACAGCGGCTACCCTCTCCGCAGCTACCTGGTGACCCCTGTGACCAACCCGGAAACACCAGCGGAGGAGAGGTTTAATGAGGCGCACACAGACACCAGGACCCACATCGAACGGATGTTTGGCAGGTGGCAGTCACGGTTCCGTTGTATCCATCGTTCATCGGGGGGGCTGCGCCTGTCCCCTACCAAGAGTTGTGGTGTCATCGTAGTCACCGCCATGCTCCACAACATGGCTGTGCGCGCCAGAGCAGATGAGCCGCCTCCCTTGGATGAGGACGAGGATTCTGAAGATGACGATGCCCCACCTCCGGTTCCCGGACCTCCGGTCCCTGGACCTCCGAACGATGCCCGAGCAGCACCGAGCCGGTGTCCACAGAAGACAGGAGCTCATCAACCTGTTTTTCTGATTTCACTTCCCTTTCACCAGTCACCAAGCAGTCACCTGAGCACCAACCAAATCCCCTAATCCCCAAACATTAAGAAAAAAAACAGCAATAAACCCACTATCACCACACCACCCATAACTGTCTATACTAAACTCCGCCACTAACTTTCAAGAATACTTTAGTTTCAGTGCTTTGAAGGTGTAGCATTGAACATTAAAGCAAAGTGTTCGGGAGTTTACATGCTTTTGGCTGGAAGAGGCACGTCATGCGTAAAGCGTACATTACGCACACACTTAGGCCTCTACATGGCATGAGTACTCTTGGAGTAAATTAAAATGGTCAATTCACAGGGACCCTCTGTAGTTTTGAAACCCCTATGAATCACACAACACAAGAATGAAAAGATAACCAAGTTTAATTCAACCATTATAGACACATGGAAATTAAATCATAATTCACAGGGAGAGTCCCCCTCTGGAACGTCGCCCTCTGGTGGATCGCCCTCTGGTGGATCGCCCTCTGGTGGGTCGGCCTCTGGTGGGACGGCTGTACGGCGCCTCGTGAAGTGGCATCTGTCTCCGCTGCAGCTCAAGTTTCTCCCGCTTGATGTCCACCATCTGCTGCTGGAGGGCAGAGGACCTCTCGAGGTGGACCTCCATGCGCCGCAGCACTGCCAGCTTCTCCCTCTCCAGGTCCACCAGCGTCTCGCTGCAGGTGCAGGTGGTGATAGCAGGCCGTGTGCGGCCACCCCGCATGCGGTGCAGGTTGGAGCTCGGGGACAGGCGGGAGTGGGTGTAGGGCGAGGTATTCCTCGGACTCGGTACTTGGAGCCGGGGAGGTTGGTGCTGGTCTGACCCCGCTCCCCGATGGCTCATCCACCGGTTCCGACAGCCCCTCGTTCCCCAGGACATCTACCCCGCCCTCAATGCCCTCAGATGCGGTCTTGCCAATTATGGCCATCACCTTCTCTTCATCTGCGGTGAGCTCCATGTTGGCAAGTGAGCCACCACCCGTGGCCTGGCTCTCTCGCCTGACCCTCGCTGCCTTCTTTTTGGTTTGGCTCTGGAACTCCTGCCACTTCTTCCTCACTGCATCCCACTCACGTAGGCCACAGGGGCTGGAGGGAGCCATGCGCTCAGCGATGGCTTGCCATATACGTCTTTTGGCCAATATGTTTTTTTTTCCTTTGGTCCCCCCGAAGAGGGTGTCCCGCTGTTGCCACACTTCATCCACCATGATGCCCATCTCCTCACCAGTGAATGCTGGTGGCCGCTTGGCCCGCTGCTTCATTACTTCTGCCATCATTAATGTGTGCACCTACCCACAGGTAATTTTATATCCTCGGTAACTGATTGATGTGCGTAAATGGATGTGATTGCTACTTGGATACACCTGTTGAACACACCTGTCACCTATATGTGTGATGACATGGAATTAGTGCATTGAGGAGCAGCGCTGCGCGTCTCCACACACCCGCCGTGTGTCTCCAAACATCCGTAAATACAACGTTGATGAATGCAAGATTCTTTTTAATAGTGAAAAAGGTCAAGCAATAAACTTCAGAATTTTTTTTTGAGGTGAAGGATTCTGTTTTACTAGTCACGAGAATACAATGTGGTCATACATGCTGACTGTTAAGATAATTTGTCCTAATTCGTCCATCTTTCACATTTAATTTAAATGTTTTAATAAAAACAATACATTTCCTCATTATTCTCTTACCAAGACCACTTCTTATTTAATTGCAGTCTTGTTTTCATCATGAAAAAGGGTAATTGAATTATATTTATCATCTTAATTTTTCATTATAACGCACAGGCAGCAGGGAATTAGTGCGTTAGGTAGCAGTGCTGCGTGTGAAAATGCGCTGATAGTGATCGGTGATCGATTTGCCTGACATTGATTATTTGGTTTCAGAACCGGACAGCTCCTCCAAAGAGCGTCTGAAAGAGCGAAACTAAAGGACGGTGTTAAGAAGTCATCTGGGAAACACCCATATCTTAGGGTTCTCTCTTAGTTGAAACCTTCTTTGAACCTCTCTTAAATCCTTAAGAGAGGTTGGATCTGGGAAACCCGGCCATTATTGGTTCCATATTATGTTCTTTGCAAATATAATCATGACTACTTTCATTAAACTGTGTTTTAGGTACTTTGTTTTATAAACAGTCACACCAGGTTCATTTTGACCCAGGAAAACAGCTGATTGGTTTTAAATCAGTATTCTGATTAAACCTGATCAGTGTGTTATAATATAAACGCATTTTCATTGAAGTCAGACAATAATGCCCAAAAAAGTACTGTAAAGTTGGAACGCAGTTGGATAATAACACATTTAACACAGAATTAGGTTATAATTTATGTAATGTGTTATTGGTAGTCAAACATAACATGAGCATAAGTTAAATTGAATAAGCCCTCACCCCCGCACGCTTGAGGGATAAATGTAAATGTACAGGTAAATCGTTATTTAGCAGACTTTTTTATCCAAAGCGACGTGCATAACATTACAGAACATACATAACATCCTCCGTCCTCCTTTCACTTCTGGGTGAACCCCCCCCAGAGGAAATTCTCCAGGATGCACAGGCTGCAATATCCAATGTCCCCGTTTACATGGCGTTAACTTTCCGACTGCGAACGGGTTATCTAGGTGCTGCAACCAGATTACTAAATGTCCGACATAGGTCCGAAATAGGTCCGAAGTAGATCGGGTTCAGGTGTTTACATGCAGTTTAAAAGTCAGAACGATGTCTTAAGGCTGAAATATGGTTCTGCGTCAAAACGACGCCGTGCCTACGGCGTGTGGTTTGGGTCGACGCAGACCACACGCCGTCACCTGCGCCGTCACTGACGTGCACCTCCCGAAAATTGTAACTACGCGTCGAGGCGAGGCAGACCACACGCAGACGGAGAGGGCTGTGATTGGTTCACTTGGAAGCAACGCATTTCCGGTTTCCGGTTTGAAGCAGTAGTGAACTTTCAGGGCTCTTTTCTTCGTTTATGTGTGATTTTTTTTTGTTTTGTTTTTTTGCACAATAGTTGTCCTTATCTTTTTGATTCACTGTGACCGGAAAAAGTCGGATAAACCATTCAGAAAAAGATCGCTAACTAGCGGTCGCGGGGGGTATTGCACCGCGACGAAATGGTGTGACGGAGAAGTCCGAAGGGTTCATGACGCTGTCACGGCGACGGCATGTGCTCTGCGTTGGTGTGACGCAGAACCTTAATTCAGCCTTTATACGATCAGAAACCCGATTGAACCGCTGCATGTAAACGTACTGAGAGTGGCTCCTGTCTGGAGCACTCACATCGACAGGAAAGATTCAGAGCCTTCGGTACATTTGCTCTGTGAGTGGATCCTCCGCACGTGGGATGCAGTTTCGGGTTTAAAAAGTGTTGCATAGCAAATGCCCTGGACGGCAGTGAGGATGACGTGCTATGGAGTCAGCATAGCCAGAGGATGGGAGTGAAGACAGTGACACTGAGAACAGCGAGGCAGAGGATGTTTGTGAGGAGTAATGTTCTGACATGACAGATCTCAGCTACTCTCAAGTTTAAACCAGTTCGCATTATTTTATTGCAATGTTTTTCCTTATTCAGATTTGTTTCAAGACTACAGTTGGCACGTCTGGGAGTAGGTGTGGACCCAAACGCAGGAGAGAGAGGGAGGCCGGAGGCAGGAGTTCTAAAAAAAAAACAGGATTTATTAACAAAAACCAAGAACTAAAAGCGCTGCAGAGCAGGATTAACAAAAAACCAGGATCATGGAGGAAAAAACTACGAGGAGACATGGAGGTGGAAACAGTAAGGTCCGACAGGGAACAAAGGAATGACAAGACCAGATATACACAGGGGATAACGAGACATGACGAGACACAGGTACAGACACAATCAGGGCAGATGGGACACAGGCGGGGCAAAATAGAAACTGAAAGCTGGGGGGAATGTCAACCTTGACAGAACCCCCCCCCCTCAAGGGACAGATCCCAGATGTCCCACATGGACATTCCACCCAGGGCGGAGGGGGCCTGGAGGAGGGCCCAGGCCAACACACGGCCAACGTTCCGGGGGCCGTCCTGGGGACTGGGCAGACCAGCGAGACAGCTCGGGGGGACGTCCCCGAGGCCTAGGCCTGGATCTTGGCGTGGGTCTTGGCGGGGGGCTTGACGTGGGTCTTGGCTGGCGTGACGGGGACTCTTGGCTGGGCTCGGGGACTTGGCTGGGCTCGGGGACTTGGCTGGGCTCGGGGACTTGGCTGGGCTCGGGGACTTGGCTGGGCTCGGGGACTTGGCTGGGCTCGGGGACTTGGCTGGGCTTGGGGACTTGACTGGGCTCGGGGACTTGACTGGGCTCGGGGACTTGACTGGGCTCGGGGCTCGGGGACTTGACTGGGCTCGGGGACTTGACTGGGCTCGGGGACTTGACTGGGCTCGGGGCTCGGGGACTTGACTGGGCTCGGGGACTTGACTGGGCTCGGGGCTCGGGGACTTGACTGGGCTCGGGGACTTGACTGGGCTCGGGGACTTGACTGGGCTCGGGGACTTGACTTGGCTCGGGGACTTGACATGGCTCTGGAACTTGACATGGCTCTGGAACTTGACATGGCTGCGGGGGTACCCGGGTCCGAGGCGCCGGCTGCGGGGGTACCCGGGTCCGGGGCGCCGGCTGCGGGGGTACCCGTGTCCGGGGCGCCGCCTGCGGGGGTACCCGGGTCCGGAGCGCCGGCTGCGGGGGTACCCGGGTCCGGGGCGCCGGCTGCGGGTGTACCCGGGTCCGTGGCTCTGGCTGCGGGGGATCCGGGAAAACCACCGATGACGCGCCCGAGACCACCGCCGGAACAGCGGCTAGCTGGGGCTGACGCCGTCGTCGTCGCTCCAAAGCCTGGAGAGCCTTGCCATTGGCCTCCAGCAACCTCCTGTTGTCCTCGACGGAAGTCCAGAGGGACACCCACTCTCTCGCTGGGTCCATATAAGGGTCGGACCGTTCTGTCACGTCTGGGGGTAGGTGTGGACCCAAACGCAGGAGAGAGAGGGAGGCCGGAGGCAGGAGTTCTAAAAAAAAACAGGATTTATTAACAAAAACCAAGAACTAAAAGCGCTGCCGAGCAGGATTAACAAAAAACCAGGATCATGGAGGAAAAAACTACGAGGAGACATGGAGGTGGAAACAGTACAGTCCGACAGGGAACAAAGGAATGACAAGACCAGATATACACAGGGGATAACGAGACATGACGAGACACAGCTGCAGACACAATCAGGACAGATGGGACACAGGCGGGGCAAAACAGAAACTGAAAGCTGGGGGGAATGTCAACCTTGACAACAGTTACAGTTAGACTTCACTTTGATAGGGCGGTAGTAGGGCCGGTAGGGACGGTAGCAGACTAAAACAGTTGGTCTCAAACATAGCTTCATTGTAGATATGCTGCTATAGGCCTACACTGGTGCCCATCACCCCTCCTCCTCTTTTCTTTTTCTGTTGTTAATTATAAGTATCTTATAACCATCATTGTTCTTCATTGTTCTTGTTGTTTGTTGTGCTGGTCTGCCCCCCCTCCTTTTCTCTTCTGTGTATGTTTGCAGGCCAGAGCTTCAAGAGCTGCATGCTGACCTGCAGTCCTGCCCTCTGACCACCCCAGTGTCTGCTGTCTACATCTGTTTATATACGTAGTCTTCCTTATACCATTGTGTTTGTGTCTCTCCTTTCTCTGTTCTTTATTCTCTGTCTGTTTTCCTGCTCTGCAAAGCAACTTCTGTTGTAATAGACGCTATATAAATTAACTACAAATAAACAAGTGAAGTAGTCACATCCTGGCAGTAAAACCATAAGAACATCACAATTGAAAACAATAAACACAGGTTGCAATGAGTTGAAAGGTCGATGGCAGGGCACAACGCCACCTTCTCTGACCAGTTGATTCAGAATTTAGAAGACTTTTGAGCTTCACACAGGAGTAGTAGAATTTCAACAACTACAAGAAATGTCCTGAGATTTTTTTTTCTCCACAGGACTACCGAGTGAACATATTTCTTCGTCAGAGATGGAATGACCCCCGTCTCCAGCTTCCTACCGACTTTAAAAGTGAAGCACTAACTGTTGACCCTAAGATGTTCCAGTGTTTGTGGAAGCCAGATCTTTTCTTTGCCAATGAGAAAAATGCAAATTTTCATGATGTCACGCAGGACAACATTCTTCTCTTCATATTCAGGAATGGGGATGTCTTGATCAGCATGAGGTATTTATTACTTTTTTCATCACCCTCTGGTTCCATTTTTGACTATAGTGTTTTAGTGTCGTCACCACCTTGTCATCAAAGTCTGGATAGTTCTGTTTATGACCAAGCTCCTTGTATCACAGTTTGATAAAAAAAAGGGACACATTTCAAACATGCAGGACACCGGCCCTCGATGACCGACTTTGGACACCCCTGGTTTAAGTGAATCACATTTTTTGGAACTCCTGCCTCCTGCTCCCCTACATCCAACCGCATTCCTAACACTGAATTGAAAAGATGTTTGTTTGTTTCAACTGTCCTTGTTTTATCATGCAAGTATCTAAGGGCTGGCTGATGTAGTAATTCATACACCTAAAACAGTAATACAGTTTAAACAAGCATGAATGGTCCATCTCATGGACCCAAGAGAGCAAATCCTTTTAGAATAACTGTTGCTATTTTGGTGGAAAAGACATTCATAGTTAGCAATCTGCGGGAATATACTGAGCAATCGAGACAAAACAAGGTTTTCAGGCAGTATGGTAGTGTACAAGGAGCAAGTTGTCGCAACACAGGTTTTTTGGAAAATAAGCTCAATGGTTGAATAAAAGTCAGCAGATTATGTGGTCAAGAAACTGGTGTCACTTACCATGTCATTTTATAAACATGTTTTGAGTTTTTGTCAAACCATAGATTCTCTTAGACAAAGTGAGATATTCTAAGCTACATCGAGAGATGACCCCAACTTTTGGCATTACTTTGAGGGCTCACGGAAAAAAAGTCAAAATATTTTAAATGGAGAAGGCTACAGAAACTAGTCAAAATATTAAATTATATCACAATAACTAACATTCTACCAGAATTAAATGTAATTACCTGTAATCAATTGCGATTAAGATTGTCAATATCACAATCAAGTAGTGGTGGGCGATATGGAAAAAATATCATATCACGATTTTTGAAATATATTATATCACGATTTCGATTTTATCAAAATGTTAAATTGGGGAAAAAAAAGAGACAATTGAAAAGATTGTAAAGATAAGCCTTCATTTCCCCATCTATTGGGGGTCTCTTAGAGATGGGAGGGAAGCTGATGTGCCAGCTGTAGGTACAGCACATATTTGTATAAAGCTGGTCAATGTTTTCTTCTTGGCTTTCTTTGGTTGCGTTTGTTCTTCTACCTCGGGACTCTGCAATGTGGACGGGAAAGGTTGATGTGCTTGTACATTCGACATGGACTCCAGCTCAGACACAACTCTGGCTTCTACTCCCTCTTTCTTGTCACTGTCAATGTACTGGGTTAAGAACCTCAGATCCAGAAGCGAAGCCATATCCAACAAATCAGTGGTGGGATCCGGGTACTTTTCAGTGAGGTAGTTGAGGAAAGTAGTCTTGATTGTATTTGTTAGCTCACTGTCATCATCACTGAGGTTAAGGATGTCGACTCTCAGCAGGTGCAGGACTGGCTTGACATATGAGACGCTCACATAGTGCTCCCCTAAAAGTGCATTAGTTAAATCTCTCAGTGGACCAAGGGCCTTCTTAACGCACTCCATTATATCAAGATCTTGTCATAATGGTACCAAGGGCCTTGTCTTCTTGTCGTCTTTCAGGCCTAGTGAAATGGCATTCTTTTGGTCCAACACTCCCTCAATCATGCCAAGTTTGGAAACCCATCCAGTTGGCGACTCTGTTTTTGTTGAGGTTGTTTCAGTTCTGTTTGAGCTTGACTCAAACCCCTTTTCTTTTTCCAGCTGAAGGAGAATGCACTCACCACTTTTTTGCAGACAGATGTCATGCGAACAACTTGAGGGTATTTGGCACTTTTTTTTTTAAAAAGAAGAAGAGCAAGACCCAGGCAAGTTCAGGGGGCCATCCTCGGGGCCGGGCAGACTTGCCAGACGGGTCAGAGGGTCGTTCTCGGGACTGAGCAGAGGCTCGTTCTCGGGACTGGGCAGACGGGCGTTCTCGGGACCGGGCAGACGGGCGTTCTCGGGACTGAGCAGAGGATCGTTCTCGGGACTGAGCAGAGGGTCGTTCTCGGGACTGAGCAGAGGGTCGTTCTTGGGACTGAGCAGAGGGTCATTCTCGGGACTGAGCAGAGGGTCGTTCTCGGGACTGAGCAGAGGGTTGTTCTCGGGACTGAGCAGAGGGTCGTTCTCGGGACTGAGCAGAGGGTCGTTCTCGGGACTGGGCAGAGGGTCGTTCTCGGGACTGAGCAGAGGGTTGTTCTGGGGACTGAGCAGAGGGTCGTTTTCGGGACTGAGCAGGAGCTCGTTCTCGGGACTGAGCAGAGGCTCGTTCTCGGGACTGGGGAGAGGCTCGTTCTCGGGACTGAGCAGAGGATCATTCTCGGGACTGAGCAGAGGGTCGTTCTCGGGACTGAGCAGAGGGTCGTTCTCGGGACTGAGCAGAGGGTCGTTCTCGGGACTGGGGAGATGGCTTGGGCAGAGACCTTGGCTTGGGCTGTGGTGTAGGCAGAGTCCTCGAGGCCGGCTTCGGAGAACACAGAATCCTAGAGGCCGTTTTCGGGGGACATAGAATCCTAGGGGCCGGCTTCGGGGGACATAGAATCCTAGGGGCCAGCTTCGGAGGACCCGGTCTTCCCCTCAGCCAGTGCCGCGGACCCGGTGTCCCCCTCAGCTGACGCCTATTCAATTCAATTCAATTCAATTTTATTTATATAGCGTCTAATACAACAGAGTTGTCTCTAGACGCTTTCCAGAGACCCATACCCAGAACATGACCCCCGAGCAGTTATTACATAAACAATGGCAGGTAAAAACTCCCCTAGTGGGAGAAAAACCTTAAGCCAAACAGTGGCAAGGAAAAACTCCCCTTTAGGAGGGAAGAAACCTTGACCAGGACCAGGCTCGTAAGGGGGGACCCTCCTGCCGAGGGCCAAACTGGTGGGTCAGGGACGGCAACAGCACAGCAGGCAGGTGGAAGCAGCAACGGGATGACCAGGGGTGGGGACCGCAGGCCAGCACGCAGCTCCCGAAGCTCCGGCCCAATCAACAAGTCCCAGGTTGGGGTGCAGGGTCGGGGAAGGGTTGACAAGGGGCAGGGCCAAGGAGAGGAGTCTTGACGGACAAACCTTCTCCCCCGCCTGCCCGGGCTGTTACCCTGCCCCCCTCACTCCCACGCTGCAGGTTCCGGTGTCCGGCAAAGGATGCTGCAACATGGACAAAAGAGAGAAAAGGGAGGAGAAGGGGGGGCCAGCACAAGAAACTACAGGAGCGACTCTGACACACTAAAGTTTACACTACCTAGAGATTTACCAACACCAGCTAGAGGTTTACTAAACACTAACTATAGGCTTTACTAAACAGAAATGTTTTAAGTTTAGTTTTAAAGGTGGAGGTGGTGTCAGCCCCCTTAACCCAGATTGGAAGTTGGTTCCATAGTAGTGGTGCCTGATAACAGAACGCCCGCCCTCCAAATCTACATTTGGATACTCTAGGAACTACGAGTAAACCTGCACTCTGAGAACGGAGAGCTCTGACAGGCACATAAGGCACTATCAGGTCTTGCAAATAATGCGGAGCTAAGCCGTTTTGGGCTTTATACGCAAGTAATAACATTTTAAATTGGATTCTGAATTTTACGGGTAACCAATGGAGCGACGCTAACACTGGAGAGACGTGGTCTCTCCTGCTGATTCCTGTCAGCACTCGTGCTGCTGCATTCTGGATCAGCTGGAGCCTATTCAGCAAATTACTTGGACATCCTGCTAACAACACATTACAGTAATCTAGTCTAGAAGATACAAACGCATGAACTAGTTTTTCTGCATCACTCTGCGAGAGGATTTTCCTAATCTTTGCAATATTACGGAGATGGAAAAAGGCTATTTTACAAACCTGATTAACATATGGTTTAAACCAGTGATTCTTAACCATAGGGCCGCGGCCCACACTTGGGCCGCGAGCGCCATCTAGTGGGCCGCCAAAAAAATTCAGTTTTGTACGTGTGGGCCGCGAGGGCCGCGGGACTGCATAGCAACTCCCAACCAAATGAGGAGAAGACACTCAGCTAGCTGTACGTGTAATAGTAAGAGAAATGGTGTGTATTTACAGAGAAAATCCTTCATTTTGCACAGAGTAGGTTTAGATCCGCCAGGATCAGGGATCGATTACTTGGGTCTGCGCCCAGAGCGAGCGCGGCGTGATCAATTATCCCGGCGCGTCCCCGCGGCCGGGGAGGTCGGCTGAGGCTGCCGCTCGGGCGGCGGCTCCGTCGTTACTGCTGAAAGATGGTAGATGTAGATGCGTGGGCTGTCGTGTCTGCTGGACTGGACTGTTCGGGCTTTCGAAAAAGCATCGGAAAGTAACTGCTGCAGCGCGACCAGAGAGCTGCGGTGCTGGCTGTGCCCGTCGCAGCTGATCAGGCTCGGATGAACCCGACACACTGAGTCCTGACAACTTATTAATGTAAATAACTTAAAGTAAAATCAAACTAAGTTTTGTCCTCGCTGTATTTTTAAATATGCAACCCGGAATGGACAAATTCATCCTGTTCAGTCTTCCCACTGGGACAAAACCAGTGTCTCATACGTTCAGAGACCGTGGCGTTCAAAGTGCAAAAGTGAAATGCCACTGAAACAAAACACAAAGTTTTTCATCAAACATATCCACTCAAGTCTGAACTGAAGTCACAGAAAAATAAACTGACCATCTTAAAACATCCTGCCCAATTGGGTCCAGATACAGCCAGAGCCGGATTAAATAAATGGACTACACTAGGCAGACTGTGATTTTCGGGCCCCCCTCCATCGATGTTATTTATGAAATCTTAAACTTACCAAAGTTACTAATAAAACTTAATTCACATTTTACATAGCAAAGTCATAGTCAAGTTGGTTCTTTGTATTCCAAAATAAGTCATGTGTTGTATATTAAACAGTCTATCAGACTATTTTTAGATTTTTATTATTTATACGTTATTACAATGCTCTGTTAAATGCTATTAAATTATCCTTATCTTATCGATTGTGAGCATTTTGCAGAAAATCTTAATTAAATGTGTTGATTAAATTGAATAGTTAAATAAGAAGTCAAATCTACAAAGACCAATAGAATTTGCAGTAAGACAAAGTGTGCTGTAGTATGTATGTCTGTATGTGTATATGTATGTATGTGTATGCGTATGCAGAGCTGTTAGAGAGATTTGCGAGGCCCTGTGTGAAACAGCCAGGGTGGTCCTCGCGCGTGAGCGTAGCGAGCGCGCGCAAAATTTTTGGGTTTTTCGGGTCGGATCTGGTGTCTCTATGCGCAATTTTAACTCTCCAATTAGCAAAATACTGATGGATTAGCAAATCCCCTGATGGAAATTTCCTGAATCTGTCTCGTTTTCTCGACATTGTGTGACAGTTTGTTCCACCTCCACCCGTCTGGATCAGAGCAGCTTGTGTCTGCGCTTGGTCTGATCATTGGATTGAACAACAGACACGCGTCATCATTGCACATATATTTATTGATATGCACAGACTAGTACACATTTAGGTCTGTAATGGAACGTGACTGTTGATATTTATAAAGAAAAAAAAAAAAAATAGGGGAAAAAAAAACGGCCCATAGCGCCAGGCCCCTTGGGGCGCCAGGCCCCTTGGGGCGCCAGGCCCCTTGGGGCGCCAGGCCCCGTGCGGTCGCACGGTTCGCACATCCCTTGCGGCGGCCCTGTGCGTATGTATGCGTATATATATATGTATGTATACTAAATATAGTAATAATGCACATATATATATGCCTTAGGTTTTTACCGGCATGTTATCAACCATTAATATGTGTGCAGACAAAAAAAAAAAAAAAAAAAAAAAAATTTTCCCCTCTGTCTGGGCCCCCCCCCTGTCGGGCCCTAGGCACGTGCCTACTCTGCCTCTCCGTTAATCCGGCTCTGGATACAGCTGTGAAGCAGCTTTCTCCACAGTGAACATAATTAAAACTAAATATCATTTCAGGCTCAACAATGAGCACCCCCACATGCATATGAGAACCTGACACCATCCAGCCCAGATTTAAAGTCCTGACGGCAGAGAGAAGAAGGAGGGAGAGCCGGGAGAAGTTAGAGCTCAGTTCTCTCACTGAACAACAGAAAGTGGTATAAGATTATAAGAGGGGAAGAAAGAAAAACTGCAAAACTGTTAAATTGTTAAGATGTGTTTATATTAATTTAGTATAAAAATGTGTTGAGACAATTAACAAAGAAAAGGGGAAATTCAAACTGCTGGTAGAGAAATAAAATAAGATAGCATTTGAAAAATAAAATAAAATCAACTTTATTTTTAAGAGAAAAAAATGTTTAATTCAAGTTAAACATGTTAATTGGCAAATATGTACTTTTTTTAATATAACAGTCAGATGCAGATGTTGATACAACTATGAGGCTACTTGAATATATATACACACACACACACACACACACACACACACACACATATATATATATATATATATATATATATATATATATATATATATATATATATATATATATATATATATATATATATATATATATATATATATATATGATGTTCTGGACCTTCGCTTGAGTAAATGTTCTCTAAATGGACCTCTTAAAGTTTTAGTTGAATACCCCTGCTATACAGTGTTTATATTTAATGGGCCCCGGGCCACTCTGTACTGAAAAAATTGGGCCCCAAGGTCAGAAAGGTTAAGAACCCCTGGTTTAAACGACAAATCCTGATCGAAAATAACACCAAGGTTTCTCACAGTTGCACTGGAAGCCAACGCAACACCATCTAATCCCTTCCTAAGATGCTCTGGACCAAGAATGATAACCTCTGTTTTATCTGAATTTAGAAGCAAGAAGTTTCTGGACATCCAGTCCTTGATGTCCCTAAGACATGCCTGAAGTTTAACTAACGGTTCTGTTTCATCCGGCTTCATAGACAAGTAGAGCTGCGTATCATCAGCATAACAATGAAAGTGTATGCCGTGATTCTGGATTGTACTTCCCAATGGCTGCATGTATAAACTGAACAAGATTGGTCCTAGCACTGAACCCTGCGGAACACCATAACAGACCCTTGACTGTTCTGAAGAAACCTCATGTACATGAACAAACTGGAACCTGTCAGATAGATATGATTTAAACCAACATAGAGCTGTCCCTTTAATCCCAACAACATGCTCTAACCTGTGCAGTAAAATGCCATGATCTATAGTGTCAAAAGCAGCACTGAGGTCCAGTAGAACCAGTATGGAAACTAATCCCTTATCTGAGGCCATAAAGAGGTCATTCGTGACTCGAACCAGTGCTGTCTCTGTGCTATGATGCATTCTGAACCCTGACTGAAAGACTTCAAACAGATCATTTCTATACAAATAGTGACATAACTGGCTTGAAACTGCCTTTTCCAGAATTTTAGATACAAATGGAAGGTTGGAAATTGGTCTATAATTAGCTAAGGTGTCTGGGTCAAGAGAAGGTTTTTTAAGTAAAGGTTTAATTACTGCGACTTTGAAAAGCTGTGGTACATATCCTAAACTTAGGGATAGGTTAATTTGGTCCAGTATTAGGATACTGCCTAGGATTCTATGTCCCCCAAAGCTGGCCCCTAGGATTCTATGTCCCCTGAAGCCAAGGTCCCTGCCACAGCCCAAGCCAAGGTCCCGAGGACGGCCCCCCGAACTGTCACGCCGGTCTGCCCGGCCCTGAGGATGGCCCCCTGAACTTTGACTATGTGTTGCCCAGCAGCACCTTTTGTTTTGAGAACTCCTGCATCTGGGTCCGACTACAACCTCCCTGACAGGAACCTTGTTTTCCTGTGGGTGGCGTTTCCAAAATTCAGAAGAGTAAGCAAAAGTATTCCTTTTGTTTGTTTGTTTTATTTTTTGAAAAAAGACAAATCAACAAACCAAAAAAAGAGAGCAGTTAGATGTTAGATGGATTGTTACTCTCCAAACATTTGTTAATTCTTCCTCTCCTTTCCCTTTTGAACCTTCTCTCTCTCTGTGTGTGCTTGTGTGTGTGTGTGTGTGTGTGTGTGTGTGTGTGTGTGTGTGTGTGTGTGTGTGTGTGTGTGTGTGTGTGTGTGTGTGTGTGTGTGTGTGTGTGTGTGTGTGTGTGTGTGTGTGTGTGTGTGTGTAGGCTATCAGTGACGCTGTCTTGTCCCCTGGACCTTCAACTCTTCCCAATGGACACACAGCTGTGTAAGATGCAGCTGGAGAGCTGTGAGTACTTGCCTAACTAATAATGATTTTTCACTAATATTAAAGGAGCATGAGGCAGGATTTATGAAAAAAATTTGTAAACGTTTTAAGTTTTCTAGTAATAATGTCAGATGAAGCGTTCCAAACCAAAAAGAATGAGCCCTCTAGTGTATCTCTCCGTTGCCTTGAACAGGCTGTGTGCTGCAAAATGTGCTGCAATTGTGGGGCCGAATTTCCCGCGCTGTCCTGTGGATGTGACGTCACATGACGCTGCATACGCGTTCTCCCCGTTCTCCCGTGCCGGCTTCGCTGTTGGCTGCAGTCCATGCGTGACGCATGGATGCGTTTACTGCGTTGGCGTTATTAGAGTGGGCGGCAGCCGCTGCTGTAGTCGGTGCAGATGCTGGACCGAAGAAAGAGGTCACTTTCGGAAGACTACTGTTACCTTTCTTAATTTCCAGTCCTATCTCCGAACCGTAGTTGGGAGAGCTGGTATTTAAATACGGTTTCTGGCTCGTTGCTGGTAAAGGGCGGTTGTCTAGGAGTTCGGGGAAAGTGAAGGAAAAAAGGACGGAGGAAAAATACTGTCCGTGCAACGTCGCACATTTATTACAAACTTGTAAAGAGAAAACAAAACACGTGAGGGCCGACAACTGAAAGCTAACGGAGGACACACTGAAAAGTAACTGAACATGTGTACCGGTCTTCCACACGCGCACACCTGCATCTCCCTCTCTCTCCTCCGCTGCACCCACTACGTCTCACACACACACACCCGAACACACACACCGCCTTAAAGGGGACCGGGCTGGCCGGTAACACGACTTTCTACAGCTTTCTATTTTATATCTGCTAATTTTCGCTTTTCAGCACCACTCTGGTATGGTCGTTTCATTTTTCTTGGATGTTAGCTGGTTAGTTTAATGGCGGGTAGTGATTTATTATTGTGTCTTCCTTGCGCAATTATTTTTTTTGTCAGTCAGTTGGGGGCCCCCTGGTGGCCGGGGCCCGTTTCAACTGAAACGGTTGAAACATAGGTAAGGCCGCCTATGTCTGTAATTGAAAAAGTAGGAGAGAAAAGGAAATGTTTTTGCACTTTCCTGCCCTAGATCATTGGATCTGATTTGACTTGCTCTCACAGCATAAAACTTTAAATAAAGAGACACATTTTTTTTAAACTTAAAATGAAATTAAGTTTTCTTAAGCTGTAAGCCATGATCAGCAATATTAAAATAATAAAAGGCTTGCAATATTTCAGTGGATTTGTAATGAATCCAGAATGTATGACATTTTTGTTTTTGTAATTGCATTACAGAAAACCCCAATATTCTAATTTTCTGAGACAGTCCTGTGTGTGTATATTATATTATATTATTATATTATATTTTTTCCACGGCCAATCACGTGAATATAGTGTATATACAGTGTTGAATCAAACTTCTACTGATAACTTCTGCAGCCAACGTTTCCTGAAGGCAACATGACTGAGGAACGTCCTCAGCCTTCTCTGTTATGCTGTCACTCATGATGCCACGCCCCTCTCAGTTGATGCCACGCCCCCTACGCAAGATCAAGTCTGAAACTGAAAAAAAGATGTGAAACTGAAAAAAAAGATCTGAAACTGAAATTTTTTTTTGAAACCTTAAAATAATAAGTTCATAATCAAAACTTTTGTCCTTGATTTTGGCTCCATAGTGCAGGAGGTGCGCCTGGACTTTATCAAGTAAAAGTTGGGAGACTAACGTGTTTCTTTCTTTTTATATTACTTTGTATTTCATGTTTTGTTGTTTTAAAAAGTATATTTAGACAGATATACTAAAGATACATAGTTTTTTTTTAATTGTATAAGACGTTGTAAATTTATATATTTTTTATGATTAGACAACCACATCCATCAGAGACATATCCAACAAACATGTCTCTTTTGGATAGCCACTGACATCCTCACATGCAGTTCCACTTTCTGACCACCTCTGTGTCTGCTACCTGTTTATAGCTGTCTCTGTAGTACATCAACTAATCGTGTATCAGTCATATGTGTTGTCCAGCTGAAGGATAATGATTACTTATATATCTTGTCTTGTTTACCATTGACTATATATCTGTGCCACTCTGTTCTTCATCCTCTCCTTCCTATATCCTACCTCTTTTCTTCTTCGACATGGCTGATGCTCGTAAGAAAGGTCCCCCCTTTTGATCCAGGTCCTGCTCAAGGTTTCCACCCTCTTAAAGAGGAGTTTTCCTTGCCACTGTTTATTTGATAACTACTTAGGGTTCATGCTCTGGGTGACTGGAAAGCACCTAGAGACAACATGTATTGTAATAGGGGGCACGGTGGCGCAGCTGGTAGTGCAGCCGTCTCACAGCAAGTTCAATTCCCGCCGGGGACGCTGTGGGCGCTGAGTGCGTGTTAAGTTCCCCCATGACTTCAGTACCCACACCCTGGGTGGGGTTGGAACCCTCAACCCACACCCTGGGTGGGGTTGGTGGAAGGGCTTTTCTGTGTGGAGTTTGCATGTTCCCCCCGTGTTCCCTAGGTAGCTAATGTTCTCTACCCTCACAAAAACATGCAGCAGTCCTGGGCTCTACTGCCCCCTCTGGCCAACCGGGGAACAGATGGGGTGGGGAGGATCCGGCCGGAATAACGTGATCCTTCCACGCGCTACGTCCGGCCGGAGAAACCCCACCCTGTCTGGTGGAAAGATGCTGCTGGTCACTCCTCAGGTTAAGAAGGAGACCTGAGCTCAGTGCAGGAATCCTGGGTTTGGTAGCGGGAGCAATGCCAGGACTGTCACTTAGGTAGGAGCACTGGGGGATAAAATGGGGAAAAAAATGTGGATAAAAATATATAAAAAAAACAACATGTATTGTAATAGATGATATATAAATGAAATTGATTTGAACTGAAATTGAATTGTAGTATATTATTTGAATCAAAGTTACACTCAGGTTTGAATAGCAAAGCAAAACACAAGCATGGCTGCAAGCTGGAGTTTACCCATTCCATGAGTTGATGAATGTGTTCATGTATGTTTTGATGAGTCATTGCACTTTTGCACAAATATTGTGTGCCAAGAAAAATCTTTAAAAAAAAATCTTGTTATGACAAAGCTGTTCAACCTTAAAATTTAGATTAACAATATTATTTATTTCCTTTTTTTAGTTGGCTACACCACCAGTGATCTTGTGTTCATGTGGCAGTCAGATCCAGTCCAAATGGATGAGATTGCCCTCCCACAGTTTGACATTAAACAAGAAGACATCAGATATGGAAACTGCACAAAATACTATCAAGGAACAGGCAAGTAATGCTACAATATGAATTCACATTATACTTTATTCATTACAGATGTACAGCTGTTTATGTGGAAATATCCATTGATGGGCCGCCAAACCCAAACCGCAGAAGCTTTGATGAAAGGATATCAAAATCCACGGGCGGGGCTTCAGGAGGGACTGGGGGGGCCGGTACTCCCCTGGCCCCGGGCCGCAGGCCCTGCCGCCCCGCAAGATTAAAAAAAATAAATAAATTGTGGCACCACTTGGTTCATATTAGGTATAAAGCATTTTATAATATGTTGTGCTGAGATTTTCATACTCACAGTTAACATTAAAACAGAAATTGCAAGTGAATCTCTAAATGTATTTTGGGTAAAATCGTTGGTCATCAACGTCCGTCTATCAACGTCATACGTCGTCATCCATCACTTGTCAACAGAGCAGTAATCCTACAGCCTAAACATGAGCGGGAGTTAGAAACACAAAAGTGGAGCCATAAAACGCAAAGAAAAAGCAAAAAGGGAGCAAGACAAAGCCAAATTGCCCAAGCTAGACTCATATTTTGTTCACCTTAATCCTCCTGCTGTGGGAGATGAACCTGGCGTTGTTTAGCAGCGCTTCATCCCCTGGCCCCCGGGCCCCCGGGTCCCCGTGAGATTAGTGTATCGTTACACCCCTAATGAAGACACAAGTGGCTGAATCACGCAGTAAGAAACTTTTTTTTTATCTTTCATCATGCTCAAAGCTTCTCTGACAGCATAAAACCTTTAAGGGCTTTAAGGACCTTGAATGATGTCTCTATGATTAAGTTCGTTCGGCTTGCTCACTTCTCAAGTTAAGTAGGAGACTTGAGGTCAGAGCAGGACCTTCCCGGGGGTCGGAGGGTGAGCAATGCCCCGGCCTGATGTCACTGCGGTGAAAAAAATGGGAAAAAAGAGTAGAAGGCTCAACACAGGGATGACCTAAAACAAATGTTGACAATTCAATTCAATTCAATTTTATTTATATAGCGTCTAATACAACAGAGTTGTCTCTAGACGCTTTACAGAGACCCATACCCAGAACATGACCCCCGAGCAGTTATTACATAAACAATGGCAGGTAAAAACTCCCCTAGTGGGAGAAAAACCTTAAGCCAAACAGTGGCAAGGAAAAACTCCCCTTTAGGAGGGAAGAAACCTTGAGCAGGACCAGGCTCATCAGGGGGGACCCTCCTGCCGAGGGCCAGACTGGTGGGTCAGGGACGGCAACAGCACAGCAGGCAGGTGGAAGCAGCAACGGGATGACCAGGGGTGGGGACCGCAGGCCAGCACACAGCTCCCGAAGCTCCGGCCCAATCAGCAAGTCCCAGGTTGGGGTGCAGGGTCAGGAAAAGACTTGTGCTCCGTAATGCAAGCTACAAGCCACCCACGGCCACCTGCAGGACAAAAGAGAGAAAAGGGAGGAGAAGGGGGGGCCAGCAACGGGATGACCAGGGGTGGGGACCGCAGGCCAGCACGCAGCTCCCGAAGCTCCGGCCCAATCATCAAGTCCCAGGTTGGGGTGCAGGGTCGGGGAAAGGTTGAGAAGGGGCAGGGCCAGGGAGAGGAGTCTTGAGGGACGAACATTCTCCCCCGCCCAAAAGGGGCCGTTACCCTGCCCCCCTCACTCCCACACTGCAGGTTCCGGTGTCCGGCAAAGGATGCTGCAACATGGACAAAAGAGAGAAAAGGGAGGAGAAGGGGGGGCCAGCACAAGAAACCACAGGAGCGACTCTGACACACTAAAGTTTACACTACCTAGAGATTTACCAACACCAGCTAGAGGTTTACTAAACACTAACTATAGGCTTTACTAAACAGAAATGTTTTAAGTTTAGTTTTAAAGGTGGAGGTGGTGTCAGCCCCCTTAACCCAGATTGGAAGTTGGTTCCATAGTAGTGGCGCCTGATAGCAGAACGCCCGCCCTCCAAATCTACATTTAGATACTCTAGGAACTACGAGTAAACCTGCACTCTGAGAACGGAGAGCTCTGACAGGAACATAAGGCACTATCAGGTCTTGCAAATAATGCGGAGCTAAGCCGTTTTGGGCTTTATACGCAAGTAATAAAATTTTAAATTGGATTCTGAATTTTACGGGTAACCAATGGAGCGACGCTAACACTGGAGAGACGTGGTCTCTCCTGCTAATTCCTGTCAGTACTCGTGCTGCTGCATTTTGGATCAGCTGGAGCCTATTCAGCAATTTACTTGGACATCCTGCTAACAACACATTACAGTAATCTAGTCTAGAAGATACAAACGCATGAACTAGTTTTTCTGCATCACTCTGTGAGAGGATTTTCCTAATCTTTGCAATATTACGGAGATGGAAAAAGGCTATTTTACAAACCTGATTGACATATGGTTTAAACGACAAATCCTGATCGAAAATAACACCAAGATTTCTCACAGTTGCACTGGAAGCCATCGCAACACCATCTAATCCCTTCCTAAGATGCTCTGGACCAAGAATGATAACCTCTGTTTTATCTGAATTTAGAAGCAGGAAATTTCTGGACATCCAGTCCTTGATGTCCCTAAGACATGCCTGAAGTTTAACTAACGGTTCTGTTTCATCCGGCTTCATAGACAAATAGAGCTGCGTATCATCAGCATAACAATGAAATTGTATGCCGTGATTCTGGATTATACTTCCCAACGGCTGCATGTATAAACTGAACAAGATTGGCCCTAGCACTGAACCCTGCGGAACACCATAACAGACCCTTGACTGTTCTGAAGAAACCTCATGTACATGAACAAACTGGAACCTGTCAGATAGATATGATTTAAACCAACATAGAGCTGTCCCTTTAATCCCAACAACATGCTCTAACCTGTGCAGTAAAATGCCATGATCTATAGTGTCAAAAGCAGCACTGAGGTCCAGTAGAACCAGTATGGACACTAATCCCTTATCTGAGGCCATAAGGAGGTCATTCGTGACTCGAACAAGTGCTGTCTCTGTGCTATGATGCATTCTGAACCCTGACTGAAAGACTTCAAACAGATCATTTCTATACAAATAGTCACATAACTGGCTTGAAACTGCCTTTTCCAGAATTTTAGACACAAATGGAAGGTTGGAAATTGGTCTATAATTAGCTAAGGTGTCTGGGTCAAGAGAAGGTTTTTTAAGTAAAGGTTTAATTACTGCGACTTTGAAAACCTGTGGTACATATCCTAAACTTAGGGATAAGTTAATTTGGTCCAGTATTGTCGTACCAATAAGAGAAAAAATATGTTTGAATAGTCGAGTCGGGATGGGGTCTAACATACATGTGGTTGACTTAGCTCTATTAACGAGTGAAGTCAGCTCAGGGAGGTCTATAGGATCAAAACAGTCTAGAGACAAGTCAGAGCCTAGGGAAGTCGCTAAAGCTGAAGAAACACCTACAACCGGCTGGTTGATTTCTTCTCTAATTCTCGCGATTTTACTGTTGAAGAAGCCCATAAAGTCCTCACTACTGAGAGCTGCAGGAATGCACGGCTCAACAGAGTTGTGACTCTTTGTCAGCCTGGCTACAGTGCTGAACAGAAAACGTGGGTTACTTTTGTTATCCTCTATCAACGTTGAATAATAAGCTGTTCTGGCTTTGCGAATGGCTTTTTTATATACTATTAGAATATCTTTCCATTCACGATGAGAGTCTACAGACCTACAAGAGTACCACTTCCTTTCCATTTTACGCACGTTTTGTTTCAACATGCGGATATCTGAATTATACCAGGGAGTTAAGCTCCTGTGGCTAGAAACCCTCCTTTTCAAAGGAGCAACTTCATCTAAAGCTGAATGCAACAAATCAGCAGTGTTACTAGCAAGGAAATCAACATCTGCAGAGGTAGAACCCAGGTCACTGGCCTCGACTACATCACTATTTCGCACTGTCGTAAGATAAGCAATGGCCTCCCTAAATTTAACAATAACTTCATCAGACAAACATCTGCTAAAATAATACCTCCTATTTTGCACTTCAACATCAACAAAATTAAATTCAAACGTTATTAAGTAATGGTCGGATAAAAGGGAGTTTACAGGTGACACCAACAGACCATCAGTTTCAACACCGTAGGTGAGAACGAGATCGAGAGTATGATTAAAACAGTGCGTCGGTTTATCCACTTTTTGTGAGATACCCATTGATTCTAGAAGAGAATCGAAGGCTAATTTAAGATTATCGCTTTCAACATCCATATGAATGTTAAAATCACCCACTATGATGAATTTATCTGTGCTGATCAATAATCCAGAAAGGAAATCTGAAAATTCAGACAAAAACTCTAGATAAGCACCAGCAGGGGGCCGGTACACTACCACTAACACAACTGGCTTCTCTGATTTCCGGCTCGGAAATTTCAGACCAAGCATGAGGCTTTCAAATGTATTATAGTTGCACTTAGGTTCAATTTTTGTTTCGAGACCGGAGTTATAAATTGCTGCGACTCCTCCGCCTCGGCCCGTGCTTCTAGGAATGTGATGATTAAAGTAGCCGGGCGGAGTTGATTCATTCAAACTAACATACTCTTCCTCCTGTAACCATGTTTCTGTTAAGCAGAAAATATCACTCCTGCTCTCTGTAATTATATCATTTACTAACAGAGACTTAGAGCTTAATGATCGTATATTTAGTAGTCCGCATCTAATTTTTTGGTCTGTAATTGGTACCAAATGTACATTGGTTTTAATTTTTACAAGGTTATCTTGGTTAACGCCTCTATAACGCTGCACCTGGTGAACTTTTGGAGGGCGGGGAACTGCAACCACTTCTATTTTGCTAGGCACCTCTAACTGACTAAGCCTCGCCTCCAGCCCTGTTAAACTACAGCTCTGCATCCTGGCCTGGACCCTGCATTGTCAGGGGGAGTGTCTAATAACATTGGCCAGATTTCTAGACATAAGAGCTGCACCATCCCGGGTGGGATGAATGCCGTCCCTTCTAATCAGACCGGGCTTTCCCCAGAATGTCTCCCAGTTGTCAATAAAGTCCACATCGTTTTCTGAACACCACTGAGACAACCAGCGGCGGAGCGAGAGCATGCGACTAAACATGTCATCGCTGGTCAGATTGGGGAGGGGGCCAGAAAAACCTACAGAGTCCGACATGGTCTTGGCGAAGTTATACACCGAGACAATATTCATTCTGGTTACTTCCGACTGGCGAAGACGGGAGTCATTAGCTCCGACATTGATGATAACTTTACCATATTTACGATTACCCTTTGCCAGTAGCTTCAAATTTGCTTCTATGTCGCCCGCTCTGGCCCCCGGGATACACCTAACTAAGGTCTCTGGAGTCGGCTTCACATGTCTCACAATAGAGTCTCCAATCACCAGGGTCTGTTTCTCAACAGATGTGTCGCTGAGTGGGGAAAAACGGTTAGACACATGAAGCGGGTGGTGTTCCGTGAGCCCTTTAAGACTACCCTTCCTCCGAACCGTCACCCAGCTGCCCTGCCTGGCCGGCTGCTCGGGAGCTGCAGGGGAGCGGTTACGCTCAGCTGCTACGGGCCGGTCCGCCGCTAGCTTAGCCTGGTTAGCTGAGGAGGCTCTCGGACTATGGTTTAGTTGGCCAAACCGGACCTCTAACTGACTGAGCCTCGCCTCCAGCCCTGAAAATAAGCTACACTTTAAGCACTTACCGTCTTCACTAAAGGAGGCAGAGGAATAACTAAACATTTCACACACTGAGCAGGAAAGAGGTGAAGCGGTGGGAGCCGGAGCGGCCATGCTAAGATGCTAACGGAGGCTAACGGACAGAAAATGTATCGGTGATTGGTGACAGTGAAAGTTACGGAAGAGAAAATGAGCGAGTGTTGAAATAAAGACAGTAATGTACCAGATATAGTGCTATTTTACCAGAAAACAGTCTAAGTTTTAGATAAAAAGTCGGGAGAGATCTGAGCCTGCAAACGCCGTGAGACGGCAGCAGCACAGACCGCAACACCAGGAAGTGACGCGATGCGTGACGCAATACGTTACCCAATCAGCAAGCCCATGGGAGGATCCCCCCATGACAGAACGACTTAGTTTAATTACTCCTTTTATTGAATTACTTCTTCTCTGTATTTCTAATTCTAGGATACTACACCTGTGTTGAAGTGATTTTTAAACTGCGTCGCCAGGTTGGTTTCTACATGATGGGAGTTTATGCTCCGACTCTATTGATTGTGGTTTTATCCTGGTTATCATTCTGGATCAACCCTGATGCCTCAGCTGCAAGGGTACCATTAGGTGAGTAATTATGCACCTTTACAAGAATCAAAGTACTTTGATGTATTTCAGTGTTTCCCCTACCAATACATTAAGAAGGTTTAAAAAATATCCAGTTAAAACTCTATTATGACCATTTGGCATACGGAAATATCATAACTACAATTTCTAGACAGTTTTTCATATTTACAGAATTCAAAAGCTAATGGAAAATAGAGTAATAAAGCTCAGTGCCGACATAGGATTCTTATATTGCCCCAAGTTCTTCTGCAGTACAACCGTCCAATCACAGACAAGATTCACTGATGTGCAGACACCATGTGTAAGGCAACATGGGCCCCAGGGCTAATCACTTTTTCAAGGCCGCCCCCAACCGTTTCATAGACCACGCCCCTAACGCAACATCATCTGTCTTGCTAGCCTACTTTACATAAAATAATGCATCAATCACAGTTTAGTTTTGACTGTAGTAATGCCACATACTTTTAATGTCATGAAAATATTTGTTCTTGTCGATCACACACACACACCAATGACCAATAATGCACTCTATGTAGAGGTTTGCGCCTCTGCTGTTGCTCGTCTGCAGATGGTTCAGACTGCAGCCGCGTGCCTTTCAACTGGCACACATAAACCAGATGTAGATTTTTTTTCTCCTTTTATATTTTGTTTTTCATGTCAATGGAAAATTCTGTTTTTGTTATGTTTTAATTGTGTACCTTTTACTTCACTGTAGCCTACAGCACTATGGTCAAGTGTATTCAATTCAATTCAGTTTTATTTACTTTTGAAGGATGTACCAAACTTAGCTGACTTAGCCACACCGAATGTTTCTTGCCGTCTCTCTTTCACAAGTGGCAGCAACAGAGAGCAAAGAGATGAGTTGGCATTTGGCAGTGGTTTTCAGTCAGTCAATCAGCTGCCAGATCACCTTCAGCCGCTTTGTCTGCTGAATTTATCTTGAAGTAACGAGGGAGTGGACCGCACCACACCGGGCCAATTGACTTCTTTTCAATCATTTGAACCCCTAAACATCGAGGTTCCTTCCTTAAAATGGCTCAGATTGCAAAATAGTGAATGCTATATTTTTGCAAAACTCTCAAAGCTGAAAGATAATATACTTTGATCACAGCTTGACTGTTTTATTTCACATCCATTGTTTCAATGTAATTCAAATTAATTGTATCAATATAGCGTCTATTACAGGGGTGTCCAAAGTCGGTCCTCGAGGGCCGCAGTCCTGTGTGTTTTAGTTGTTTCCTGCATCAACACACCTGATTCTAATTAACGGTCATCACCACTTTGTCATCAAAGTCTGGATACTTCTGTTGATGACAGAGCTCCTTGTATCACGGTTTGATTAAAAAAAAGGGACATATCTAACACATGCAGGACACCGGCCCTCGAGGACCGACTTTGGACACCCCTGGTCTATTACAACAGAAATTGTCTCCAGGCGCTTTCCAGAGACCCAGAACATGACCCCCGAGCAATTATTATATAAAAATAACATAAACATTGGCAGGTAAAAGCTCCCCTAGTGAGGGGAAAAAACTTAAGCCGAACAGTGGCAACTGCAGGTCAGGATGCAGCTCCTGAAGCTCTGGCCTGCAAACATGCACAGAAGAGAAAAGGGAGGGGGGGGGGGTGCAGCACAACAAACAAACTACAAGAACAATGGAGAACAATGACGGTTATAAGATACTTCTAAATAATAACTGAGAAAGGACAGAGAAGGACGGGTGATGGGCACCGGATCATGTTGGAGCCCCCCTGCAGCGTAGGAATATAGCAGCATATCTACAACGAAGCTATGTTTGAGACAAACTATTTTAGTCTTGTTCTATAGCTACAGCTATGACACACTAAAGTTTACACTAACTATAGGTTTACTAAACAGAAACATTTTAAGTTTGGTTTTACAGGTGGAGGTGGTGTCAGCCTCCTTAACCCAGATTGGAAGTTGGTTCCATAGTAATGGTTCCTGACAATGCAGAAGACAATGGTTCCTGCAGAAGACCTATCTTCCAAATCTACATTTGGATACTGAAATCTAAGAACTACAAGTAAACCTGCCCTCTGAGAACGGAGAGCTCTATTAGGAATATAAGGTACTATCAGGTCTTGCAAATATCACAGAGCTAGGCCATTGTGTGCTTTATACGCAAGTAATAAAGTTTTGAATGGGAGTCTGAATTTTTCAGGGAGCCAATGGAGTGAGGCTAACACTGGAGAGATGTGGTATCTCCAGTGTAGCAGCTTAGAGTGCTTTATAAATAAAGATGGTATGGTATGGTACAGCCCCTGTAAGATTGGAAGTTGAAAGAATGTTGGGCAATACTGTAGATATTTATACAACATGTGAGCATTCATTAATAAATACATAATGCCTAATGGCATGACAAAATGCAAGTTATCACCTCTGAATTTCTCCTTAATCAGTTCAAAAAGTGGTTAAGGTGATAACATTTATTACAACCTTTTCTCATCAAGGAGGATTCCCAGAGTTCCTTTTGACAACCATTTAGGGTGTGATATTATGCTAAGTAAATCGAATGTGGACAGTTTTTGTTACCACCCCACACTTGGCTCCCCAGGAGGGTATTAATCCTTGAAAACTGAAAGGTCTGAGTTATCCCAAAACTAGTTTGGGGAATCCCAACATTCAAATGGCCACACCCTCTTCAAATATTTTCACGTGTTAGACATTGCTAGAAAACTTAGAAACAATTTCAGAATCTGTAAATACTTTCAGAATCTGTAAATAACTCAAAATGACCTTCAGGAGACTTGTTACTTGTTTATCCATGGTTGTACACAAATATTTAATCATCTTTTAGTGTCATGCATATCAGCATGTTGCACTTCGAAAGGTTTTCATAACCGTCATCATTAACATTACGGCACAATACTGGAGAGGTAAGTTTCCCTATACATTAGTGTCATCTAAAGCACAATCATCATCAGTTTGGAATTGTTGATACATTGTCTTTGTCATAGCAGTGTCTATGAGATATTGGAGGAGGTCTCCATTACAAGGGATGCAGCATCCGCAAACTGCAGAATCCGCAAACTGCCATGAGAGTAACTGCAACTGCCAAGGAGTTCCTCAGAGTCAGGCCTCCCAGTGCTCTGGTGATACTACCATGAGCTGTGTTGTTAGGGATGGAAGTACAACAGACCATACCAAACAGGAATCAGCAAAGAAGGCAGCGGCCTACATGGAAGATCACATGCAGCTTAGTGCACCTGAACCACTGAATAACCCAGTCCCAGCCAACTCCACAAAGGTTTTCATTCGCTCTTTTTCTAAATAGACCAAATGAGCAGTGAGGACAAAGTCAATATTAGGGATGCCCCGATACCAGTTTTTTCACACCGAGTACAAGTACGAGTATTTTAATTTGTGTACTCGCCGATACCGAGTACAGATCCGATACTTCTACCACAAAAATAACTAGGCTAAAAATGCAATTTAAAATGCAATGAATTGGAAGACAGGTTTTATTTGTGTAACCCTTTTACCACTGGCTCGGGTATTAAAACTCTCTTTGTTATAAAGATGAAGCTTTAACGTTACTCCAAATGATTTATGGTAAAAGTCACACCTCGAAAAAAACAATCAGTCTAGGGTCATGTATAATTCTCACCTGAAATGATAGAGACTATAGGGAACACTTGGCCTGTATAGCACTTAATACTTGAATAATGAAACACCAATCAATAATCCCAAAAACAATGTCAATCTCAGTTTCAGAAAATGTATTGACCAACTCAACAAAATGCAAATCCAAGCAGTTTGAATAAACCTAAAACCCGGGGTTTTGAAATGTTTCGTCCTTTTTTCCAACTGTCTTATTCTAATTGTTTGAGTGCACTCTTTTCTACTTTTGTTGGAGCTCATAATGGAAACCTTTGATACTGGTACTCCAGTGTATTGGTGTAGTCAACCAGACCTGACCGTAGCTGAGGAATGGATCACTCGTGATCCAAGAACACTGCTCTAGGGAATCAAAATCGGCTTATTAGCCAGTCATCATCATGGGCCAGGAAATCTTCATGGTCCCTAAATACTCTCTCCATCCTGATCCTACCATTTACGTGATCCTCAAGCAGTGCCAGCCCATCCATTGTGCAGCATTACGCATGGCTGCCACCACGCAATTTATATTCTTATTCAGCAATTGGACTGATTGTTACACACAGATTGTTATCTTCAAAATGTTCATGTGCTAGGATCAAAGTTTGCATAGAGATACGCACATTTTCCCGTTAAATTTATTTTTTTTATATCCCAACCTTTGCGTAGAAGGTGGCATGCGCATCTTTCAAGGACTGTTTTGTGCGCACGCAAGCTTTATAAATGAGGCCCCTGCTCTGGTCAGTCAGAAGGCTGTTGACCCAAAGCAATGCCTGCACAACACTGCACAAATGCTGTGCTACGGTACCCATCCATCCATCCATCCATCCATCCATCCATCCATCCATCCATCCATCCATCCATCCATCCATCCATCCATCCGTCATTATTACCCACTCCATCATCACCTGGTTCCCCGCTACAGCTGCAAGGGACCTCCACAAGCTGCAGCGTGTGATACGCTCTGTGGAGAGAGTGATTGGCTGCCCCTTGCCCTCCCTGAAGTCTCTGTACGACTCCAGGGCATTGAGGAGAGCTAGGAAGATCATGGCCGACCCCTCTCACCCTGGCCATGGCCTCTTCAACGTCCTCCCCTCTGGTAGGAGGCTGAGGCTACCCAAGGCTGTGAAAGCCCGCCACAGACTCAGCTTCTTCCCCTCAGCCGCCAGGCTCATCAATGACTCAGGTTCCCTCCCCCATCCTGCTCCTTAGTGACAAAAAATAATCAAAAACTGGACTACAATTTATTGTATATGCCTGCACTTTATTTTTGTTTATTCCTTCACTGTGGTGTTGTGTCTGTGATTTATTTATTTATACGTGAAAATAATATTCTGAGTGCGCACACTGTTACCAACGTGACAATTTCCTATGTGTTTTACACAAATGGCAAATAAAAGCAATCTGAATCTGAATCGTTTTCCTCACATACCGTCTCAAGTCCCTTCAGTAAACCGAAGCTCATTGAACTCCCAGCAGTGGAAGACGGCAACATAATAATACCTGTCTTAGCCTGAAATAATATGTTCAGAATTGGTCTTTGCTTAGCCTAGGTATGAGTGCCTTTCCATAACATCATCCATCCATCCATCCATCCATCCATCCATCCATCCATCCATCCATCCATCCATCCATCCATCCATCCATCCATCCATCCATCCATCCATCCATCCATCCATCCATCCATCCATCCATCCATCCATCCATCCATTTTCTTCCGCTTATCCGTTCCGGGGTCGCGGGGGCAGCAGCCTCAACAGGGATGCCCAGACTTCCTTCACACCAGATACTTCCTCCAGCTCTTCCTCCATCACTTCCTCCATCACTTCCTCCATCACTTCCTCCAGCTCTTCCGAGGGGAGTCCAAGACGTTCCCAGGCCAGCCGAGAGACATAGGGCCCGATTTACTAAGATCCTAAATAAAGAGTACTAAATTGCGTGTGCACTGAAAAAGTTTGCGCGTGCTGTTGTTGCGTGGTTTGCGGGTGATCAACTAAGATTGCGTGCGCAATTGATAACAGGTGCAAACAGCAGTATTTAAATGAGGTTTTGCGCGTCTTATGGTTTGCGAGCGCAAACTTTGCGCCATGGAGAGTCTGGATGAATCCGTGTATCATTCGTTCTTTCCATTTTCAATCACAATCAAAAACCAAAACATGAAAAAGTGACTGGTTATGTTGTCATTAGTTTTTTATTATAACACAAAAAACCGAATATTGAAAATATTATATATTATATAGCAAACACTGACAGTAAATGTGTGACAGACGGGATCATCATATGGCAAGAAGAGAAGAGAAGTGTTCAGAACAGCGCACAGAGCGCACACTAAAGTCTGATTTATGGTTCCGCGTTACACTAACGCAGAACCGACGGCGTAGGCTACGCGGCGATGCACACCGCACCGCGACCCTACGCCGTCGGCTACGCCGTCGATTTAACGCAGAACCATAATTCAGGCGAAGCTGCAGTCTGTCTGCGCTGATACTGACACAGTGGGTCGGAGCGGATTTGGTCATGATGTTTAATGGTTTTGCGCGTCTTATGGTTTGCGAGCGCAAACTTTGCGCCATGGAGAGTCTGGATGAATCCGTGTATCATTCGTTCTTTCCATTTTCAATCACAATCAAAAACCAAAACATGAAAAAGTGACTGGTTATGTTGTCATTAGTTTTTTATTATAACACAAAAAAACGAAAAACGGCTGGTTTTTCATATTTCAATTTTAGGCACAGATCAAAAATACGAAATCGAAAAACGGGCCACAGGACTGAATTTGATTTTAATATTGAATTGGTCGGGTTTACGTGACCCCGCGGTGCTCGGCATGATCTGAGGAGAAAAAGACATCAGACACAGAGCTGGAGAGCGCTTTGATTCAATCTATTTATGAGTTAAGTTTTTATTCAGATGTCCACAGTATATTGAAAATATTATATATTATATAGCAAACACTGACAGTAAATGTGTGACAGACGGGACCATCATATGGCAAGAAGAGAAGAGAAGTGTTCAGAACAGCGCACAGAGCGCACACTAAAGGCTGATTTATGGTTCCGCGTTACACCAACGCAGAACCGACGGCGTAGGGTACGCGGCGACGCACACCGCACCGCGACCCTACGCCGTCGGCTACGCCGTCGATTTAACGCAGAACCATAATTCAGGCGAAGCTGCAGTCTGTCTGCGCTGATACTGACACAGCGGGTCGGAGCGGATTTGGTCATGATGTTTAACCTGTGTTTTGTGATTAATAAGCACAGGTTTTAATTAAATGTAAATTACGAAGGATGATTTCACGTTCAATAAGATAAATAATCAATAAAATACAAAGTTTTGGCACAAAGGCTTGGCCTGCTTGTGGGCGAGTGGAGGGGGGCACAATAAGAGAAGGTGGCAAGATATAAGGCGAAGAACTAAAGAAAAAGTGGCCTTTAATAAAACTTGTGCAACCATTTTTAAAATAGCATGCAGCAGAATAAAGACTCTCTCTCTGCGTATTCTTTGATTTTGGATCTCGCCTCCTTGCCACAATAGCAGCAGCAGATTAGCACCTTCCTTTCGAACATATTAAATACAGACGCAATCACAATACGCGCAACTACTTTTAGGCTTGGTAAATCTCATTGCGTGTGGTATTAACCTATTTGCATCTTCCCCTCCCAGTATTTAGCGCTCTCTGGCGGTTACGCCCCATATTGATTATTCATCAGGGCAAAAGTACTATTAGTACTAGTAGTATTCTGCGGATTTCAGAGACGCAGTCGTCTTTGCACGCCATTAGTAGATCAGCTCGCACATTGGTTTGCGGGTGCTGTCAAGTTTGCACAGGTTTTTACGCACGCAAACCTTTAGTAAATCAGGCCCATAGTCTCTCCAGCGTGTCCTGGGTCTTCCCCGGGGTCTCCTCGCTGAGGGACATGCCTGGAACACCTCCCTAGGGAGGAGGGACATGCCTGGAACACCTCCCTAGGTAGGCATCCAGGAGGATCCGGTACAGATGCCCAAGCCACCACAGCTGACTCCTCTCAATGTGAAGGAGCAGCGGCTCGACTCAGAGCTCCTCCCGAGTGACAGAACTCCTCACCCTATCTCTAAGAGTGTCCAGCCACCCTGCGGAGGAAACTCATCTCAGCCGCTTGTATCCGCGATCTTGTCCTTTCGGTCACTACCCAAAGTTCATGACCATAAGTGAGGGAAGGTGCGTAGATTGACCGGTAAATCAAGAGCTTCGCCTTTCATCTCAGCTCCTTCTTCACCACAACGGTCCGGTACATCGACCGCATAACTGCGGACGCTGCACCGATCCGTCTGTCAATCTCACGCTCCATCGATCCCTCACTCGTGAACAAGATCCCGAGATACTTGAACTCCTCCACCTGAGGCAGGACTTCTCCACCCACCCGGAGAAGGCACGCCAACCTTTCCCGGTGGAGAACCATGGCCTCGGTTTTTGAGGTGCTGATTCTCATCCCTGGCGCATCGCATTCGGCCTCAAACCGCCCCAGCACATGTTGAAGGTCCCGGTCCGATGAAGCCAACAGGACAACATCAACCACAAAAAGCAGAGATGAAATCCTGAGGTTCCGAAACCGGATCCCCTCCGGCCCTTGGCTGCGCCTAGGAATCCTGTCCATAAAAATTATGAACAGGACCGGGGACAAAGGGCAGCCCTGCTGGAGTACAACATACACCCGGAACAAGTCTGACTTACTGCCGGCAATGAGAACCAGACTCCTGCTCCGATCATACAGAGACCGGACAGCCCTTAGTAGAGGGCCCCGGACTCCATACTCACTGAGCACCCCCCACAGAATGGCACGAGGGACACGGTCAAATGCCTTCTCCAGATCCACAAAGCACATGTAAACTGGTTGGACAAATTCCCATGAACCCTCGAGCACCCTGCGGAGGGTATAGAGCTGGTCCAGTGTTCCACGACCGGGACGAAAACCACATTGTTCCTCCTGAAGCCGAGGTTCAACTATCGGCCGCATTCTCCTCTCCAGTACCCTGGCGTAGACTTTCCCGGGGAGGCTGAGAAGTGTGATCCCCCTATAGCTGGAACACACTCTCTTACTTGAGGTACTCAGGGCGAATCTCATCCACCCCCGGTGCCACTGAGGAGCTTACAAATCCCTCAGTGACCGCGGCTTGGGTGATGGATGAGCACGTCTCCGTGTCCCCACTCTCTGCTTCCTCAGTGGAAGGTATGTCAGTCGGATTGAGGAGATCCTCAAAGTATTACTTCCACCATCCGACGATGTCCCCAGTCGAGGTCAACAGCTCCCCACCCTCACCATAAATGGTGCCGGCAGAGTACTGCTTCCCCCTTCTGAGGCGCCGAACGGTCCTCCAGAATTTCCTCGAGGCCGACCGAAAGTCTTCCTCCATGGCCCCCCCGAACTCCTCCCAGACCCGGGATTTTGCCTCCAGGACCGCCCGAGCCGCGGCTCGCTTGGCCTGCCGGTACCCCTCTACTGCGTCAGTCCCACCGGCCAACATAGCCCGGTAGGACTCCTTCTTCAGTCTGACGGCATCCTGAACTTCCGGTGTCCACCACTGGGTTCTAGGATTGCCGCCACGACAGGCACCGGAGACCTTGCGACCACAACTTCGAGCCGCCACATCGACAATGGAGGCAGAGAACATGGTCCACTCGGACTCAATGTCCCCCGCCTCCCCCGGGATCTGAGAGAAGCTCTCCCGGAGGTGGGAGTTGAAGACGTCCCTGACAGAGGGCTCGGCCAGACGTTCCCAACAGACCCTCACAATCCGTTTGGGTCTGCCCGGTCTGTCCAACTTCCTCCTCCGCCAGAGCATCCAACTCACCACCAGGTGGTGATCAGTTGACAGCTCAGCCCCTCTCTTCACCCGAGTGTCCAAGACATGTGGCCGAAGGTCAGATGAAACGACAACAAAGTCGATCATTGACCTCTGGCCTAGGGTGTCCTGGTGCCACGTGCACTGATGGACACCCTTATGTTTGAACATGGTGTTCATTATGGACAAACTGTGACTAGCACAGAAGTCCAACAACAAAACACCGCCCGGGTTCAGATCAGGGAGGCCGTTCCTCCCAATCACGCCTCTCCAGGTATCACTGTCATTGCCCACGTGAGCGTTGAAGTCCCCCAGTAGAACAATGGAGTCTCCAGTTAGAGCACCATCAAGTACCCCTCCCAGAGACTCCAAGAAGGCCGGGTACTCCGCACTGCTGTTCGGCCCGTAGGCACAAACAACAGTGAGAGACCCTTTCCCGACCCGAAGGTGCAGGGAAACGACCCTCTCGTTCACCGGGGTAAACTCCAACACATGGCGACTGAGCTGAGGGGCTATAAACAAGCCCACACCAGCCCGCCGCCTCTCACCCTGGGCAACTCCAGAGTAGTGGAGGGTCCAGCCCCTTTCAAGGAGCTGGGTTCCAGAGCCCAAGCTATGTGTGGAGGTGAGCCCGACTATCTCTAGCCGGTATCTCTCAACCTCACGCACAAGCTCTGGCTCTTTCCCCCCAGTGAGGTGACATTCCATGTCCCCACTGTGAAGGTTTGGGTCCAGGGATTGGGTCATCGAGGCACCCCGCCACGACTGCTACCCAGATCACATGGCACCAGCCTCTCATGGACCTTCCTGCGGGTGGTGGGCCTACGGGCAAAGACCCGGCCACCAGGCGCTCGCCTTCGAGCCCCAACCTCAGGCCTGGCTCCGGGGAGGGGCCCCGATGACGCCGATCTGGGCGACGTAACAGTCCTTGTTCTCTTCCTCCTCATGATTAGCTTGTGAACCGCTCTTAGTCTGGCCCGTCACCTAGGACCTGTTTGCCATGGGAGACCCTATCAGGGACGTAATGCCCCCGACAACATAGCCCTTAGGATCACTCGGGCACACAAACCCCTCCACCACAGTAAGGTGGCGGTTCAAGGAGGGGTGCTACGGTACCACTTCAGGGTAATTTGTTGCATAGTCCATGAGAACCAACACAAAATGGTACCTTCATGCACTCCGATTGAATGGCCTGAATCTGATCTCTGAAAGTGCTCAAATGCACCTCCATTAATGATTTTGGTCGGAGCAGCAGCGGCTCTCTACTGGTTTTGCAGGAGACGCAGACAAGGCAAGCGTGCAGGAGCACTCGTGAAGCTGAGGGAGAGAGGCTTCCATACTTCACTACCCTCAATACACCTGGGGAATGTCCGCCCCCTAGCAAACAAGATGGATGAGCTGCTGCTACTCATCACTAAAAACCTGGGGCCTCATTTATAAAGCTTGCGTGCGCACAAAACACGGCTTCTACGCAAAGGTTGGGATTTAAAGAAAAAAAACGAACAGAAAAATGTGCGTATCTTTACGCAAACCTTGATCCTAGCACACAAACATTTTGAAGATATGGGGAACTGGCGACAAAGACGGTGAGGTGGTGAAATGAAGCTAGATTCATGTCATACTTTTAATGTCATCACATATCAGACTTGTAATATAATAGCGCTGTATAATAATCACTTCCAGCTGCGTAATGCGCTGGGATCGCTCTGGTGCTGCTGGTGCTGCAGCCGCGGTGCTGGACGCGCCGTGCTGGTGTCGTGCCAAAAAGAATCAGATTTCTCCCCTGAAAATAGGTCTTTTTACCTACCAAAAATTGATGTCTCATTCATCCTGACGCACAGCAGAAACAGGCTGCAGGAAGCTGCGGCGCATGCTCAGCAGGCTCATTCATATGCAAATACAGTCATGAAGTACTTTGCATTGCCCATTCTTGGTAAAAAGTGGGTGTGGCAGGGTGGAAGAGCTGCAGCCACTCAGGCTGACGGGACACAGGTGTGGCCCGTCAGCCTCTCCACCCTGCCAGCCTTGTAAGGCAGAGACGGAGGAGCTGCTGCTGACACTGGGAAGCTGCTGCGTCTGTGGGAAAGGTGCTTGTGCACGTGTGGCAGTGATCTTGCTGAATAAAAAGGGTTCTGCACAAAACTCTGTGTCCTCCTCTATCTTGTCGGTCAGGCCCCCGTAGCACTCGCCCTGCTACACTGGCGCCCAACGTGGGGCCCGACGGGATGGAGAAGGGAGGCACGGAGCGGGCCCTGGAGGCGCTCGCCCATGCCATGGCGGACCTGGCCGCCCTGCTCCATGACCAGGGCGAGCAGCAGCTGGCGAGGCTGGAAGCGCTCGTGGCCCCGGGGCGACCCACCCCTGCGTCACGCCGGAGGTTCGCCGCAGCAGCGCGGGAGGGGCTGGCGGCGAAGCAGCTGACAGGCCGGGAGGCAGAAGCTGCGGGCCGCCAAGCGATGGCTCCCGAGACGACGGGACCCCCGGAGCGGCCCACCCTGGCTGCAGGTGGCTCCCAAGGCGGAGTCGGGGGCGGAGTCGGAGGGGGCTGCAGAGGTGGAGGCGGACCAGCAGCCGGAGCAGGGCAGCGTTACGGAGGAGGCGGTCCTGGACACACCAGCTCCAGAGCAGGGCTGCGCCGTGGAGGAGGCGGTCCTGGAGGCGGACCAGCGGCCGGCGCGGGTCCGCGTCACGGAGGAGGGGGTGGTCCTGGGCCGAGGCCCGGGCCCGAGAGCGGCTTCCTCGGCGGTCGGCCGTCGCCGAGGACGGCCCCCCGACCGTTCCCGCTGGTCGGCCCGGCGCCGAGGGCGGCCTCCCGACCATTCCCGCTGGTCGGCCGGACGCCGAGGGCGGCCTCCCGATGGGTCCGGGCCAGGAAGGCCCGGGGGGCACAGTTGGCGGTTTCGGGCTTCCTCTTCTGCTCCGAGGGGGCGGGGGGCGAGTAGGCTCGGCCGGACGGACCCCCAGAACATCACCGGGTTCAGAAGAAGAGCTACACGCCCTGCAGGCAGCCTCAGGCTTGCAAACCAGCTGAACAGCTTCTACAGGAGGTTTTCAGCTGCCCGCATATTCACACCCCGCCTGCATTTAGGATCCGTGAAGGGGGGGGATGTGTCAGCTGTTCAGGAGGCAGAAGGTCAGGAAGGCTCCAGGCCCAGACGGTGTCCCCCTCCTGCAACCGGTCCCTGGAACTGTGTGAGGTGCCTTCATGCTTCGAAAGCTCCACCATCATCCCAGTCCCCAAGAAACCCACCATCACAGGACTAAATGACTACAGGCCTATCATCCTGACATCTGTGGTCATGAAATCCTTTAAGCGGCTGGTGTTGAGTCACCTGAAGGACATCACAGGCTCACTGCTCGACCCCCTGCAGTTTGCCTACCAGGCAAACAGGTCGGTGGATGACGCAGTCAACATTGGACTGCACCACATCCTGCATCACCTCGACACCCTGGGGACATATGCGAGGATCCTGTTCGTGGACTTGGACTTGTGGTTCAACACCATCGCTCCTGAAATCCTCCACCAGAAGCTCACCCAGCTCACAGTACCTGCCTCCACCTGTCAGTGGATCACCAGCTTCCTGAGTGACAGGAGGCAGCAGGTGAGGCTGGGGAGCATCACATCCAGCACCTGGACCATCAGCACTGGCGCCCCGCAGGGGTGCATCCCCTCGCCACTGCTCTTCTCCCTCTACACCAACGACTGCACCTCACTGTCTGGTTCAGATCGGCCACCAAACTAGACAGGCACAGACTGCAACAGACAATTAGGTCTGCAGAGAGGATAATTGGGACTAACCTCCCATCTATCCAGGACCTGTACCTGTCCAGGAAACGGGCAGGTAGCATCTCTGCAGACCCCTCACACCGAGGACACGGATGTTTGAACTCTTCCCCTCTGGACGGCGCTACTCCAAAACCTCACAGAGACACATAGACAGTTTTTTTCACCCAAGCTGTTGCTCTGATGAACTCTCATCACTCATAGAATCTCAGAGTAATCAATCACTGTGCAATAATAATAATAATTAAAGCTGCAAGCAGCGATGAACGGGCCCTGGCACGTGCAATTTTCACCCATAAAGATCAAGGACTCAAAACTAAGTCCGTTGACACCACCCATGACTTTTTATGTCAAACCATTCCAAAAATGTGGCGGAAAATAGGAACGAGAAAAGTAATGTGCTTTGTCGCAGGATGGAGACGCACATTTTGATGTATAACACACCTGGGTGCACGTTACGGTTTGGGCTGCATTAACGGCCGAAGTAATGGCATAAATTGCGCCAAAATTACACAATTAATTCAAAATGGCCGACTTCCTTCCTGTTTGCAAATTGCAAAATTTGGTGACTTTTAGGGCATGTTTAGAGGGGCAAAAAGGCCCTCATTTTGTCGGAAGAAAAACGATGATAAAAACAAAAACGAGAAAAAAAATACATGTATATATTCCTACACATACAATAGAGCCTTCGTACTGTCAGTGCTCGGGCCCTAATAATAATAATAATAATAATTAAAGCTGCAAGCAGCGATGAACGGGCCCTCGCACTCACGGCCACCGCCCCCCATAAGCATATCAGAAATGACACCACCCACAACTTCCTATGTTAAACCATTCAAAAGTTATAGCAGAAAAAAGGGACAACCAATCAGAAGAAGGGGCGGGGCTAATTCAGGCCAAAGAAGGTCAAGGACTCAATACAGCATCCAATGACACCACCCACGACTCTCTATGTCCAACCATTCAAAAGTTATAACAGAAAATAGGGAGAACCAATCAGAAGAAGGGGCGGGGCTAATTCAGGCCAATGAAGCTCAAGGACTCAATACCGATTCAGGTGACATCACCCACGACTCTCTATGTCAAAACATTCAAAATGTATAGCAGGAAGTATGGACAACCAATCAGAAGAAGGGGCGGAGCTAATTTTCACCAATTATGGTCAAGGACTCAATACCGAGTCCCATGACGCCACCCACGACTCTTTATGTCAAACCCTTCCAAAGTTATGGCAGATAAAAGTATTCTAGGGGGCGCTGTTGAGCCGTTAGGCCACGCTCATTAATGCAAACCATGAAATATCAAATTTATCGCCAGGCCTGGCATGCATGCAAAATTTGGTGACTTTTGGAGAACTATCAAATATGGACCAATCAGATGAAGGGGAGGCGCGCTTTTTGGCATCTAGCGTCGTCACGGTAACACTTTTGAAAGAGAAAAGTAATGCGCATAGTCGCAAGATGGAGACGCACATTTTGATGTATAACACACCTGGGTGCACGTTACGGTTCGGGCCGTATTAATTGCTGAAGGAATGGCATAAATTGCGCCAAATTTACACAATTATTTCAAAATGGCTGACTTCCTGTTCGGTTTCGGCCATGGCTCCAAGAGACTTTTCTTTAAGTTGCGACATGATACAGGTGTGTACCGATTTTCATGCATGTACGTCAAACCGTATTGTGGGGCTTGAGGCACAAAGTTTTCCGGGGGGCGCTGTTGAGCCATTTTGCCACGCCCATTAATGCAAACCATTAAATATCAAATTTATCACCAGGCCTGGCTTGCATGCAAAATTTGGTGACTTTTGGGGAACTATCAAATATGGACCAATCAGATGAAGGGGGCGCGCTTTTTGCCGTCTAGCGTCGCCACGGTAACACTTTTGAAAGAGAAAAGTAATGCGCGTCGTCGCAGCATGGAGACGCACATTTTAATGTATAACACACCTGGGGGCACGTTACGGTTCGGGCCATATTAATTCTCGAAGGAATGGCTCATATTGCTCCAAAATTACGCGATTAATTCAGAATGTTCAAAATGGCCGACTTCCTGTTCGGTTTCGGCCATGGCGCCAAGAGACTTTTCTTTAAGTTGTGACATGATACAGGTGTGTACCGATTTTCGTGCATGTACGTCAAACCGTATTGTGGGGCTTGAGGCACAAAGTTTTCCGGGGGGCGCTGTTGAGCCATTTTGCCACGCCCATTCATACAAACCATGAAATATCAAATTTATCGCCAGGCCTGCCTTGCATGCAAAATTTGGTGACTTTTGGGGAACTATAAAAATATGGACCAATCAGATGAAGGGGGGCGCGGTTTTTGGCGTCTAGCGTCGCCACGGTAACACTTTTGAAAGAGAAAAGTAATGCGGGTAGTCGCAGGATGGAGACGCACATTTTGATGTATAACACATCTGGGTTCACGATACGGTTCGGGCCGTATTAATTCTCGAAGGAATGGCATATATTGCTCCAAAATTACGCGATTAATTCAGAATGTTCAAAATGGCCGACTTCCTGTTCGGTTTCGGCCATGGAGCCAAGAGACTTTTCTTTAAGTTGCGACATGATACAGGTGTGTACCGATTTTCGTTCATGTACGTCAAACCGTATTATGGGGCTTGAGGCGCAAAGTTTTTTCTGTCTGAACCAACCAGATGAAGGGTGGGCGCGCTTTTTGGCGTCTAGCGTCGCCACGGTAACGCTTTTTAAAGAGAAAAGTAATGCGTGTTGTCGCAGGATGGAGACGCATATTTTGATGTATAACACACTTGGGGGCACGTTACGGTTCGGGCCGTATTAACTGCCGAAGGAATGGCATAAATTGCGCCAAAGTGACACGATTAATTCAAAATGGCTGACTTCCTGTTCGGTTTCGACCATGTCGCCAAGAGACTTTTCTTTAAGTTGTGTACTGATACAGGTGTGTAGCGATTTTCGTGCATGTATGTCAAACCGTATCGTGGGGCTTGAGGCACAAAGTTTTCCGGGGGGCGCTGTTGAGCCATTTCGCCACGCCCATTAATGTAAACCATTAAATATCAAATTTTTCGCCAGGCCTGACTTGCATGCAAAATTTGGTGACTTTTTGGGCATGTTTAGGGGGGCAAAAAGGCCTTCCTTTCGTCAGAAGAAAAAAGAAAAAAGAAAGAAAGAAAAATTCCTACAGATACAATAGGGCCTTCGCACTGAAGGTGCTCGGGCCCTAATTAAAGCTGCAAGCAGCGATGAACGGGCCCTCGCACTCACGGTCACCGCCCCCCATAAGCATATCAGAAATGACACCACCCACGACTTCCTATGTCAAACCATTCAAAAGTTATAGCAGAAAAAAGGGAAAACCAATCAGACGAAGGGGCGGGGCTAATTCAGGCCAATGAAGGTCAAGGACTCCATACAGAATCTGATGACACCACCCACGACTCTCTATGTCAAACCATTCAAAAGTTATAGCAGAAAATCGGGACAACCAATCAGAAGAAGGGGCGGGGCTAATTAAGGCCAAAGAAGCTCAAGGACTCATTACAGAGTCCCATGACTCCACCCACGGCTCTCTATGTCAAAACATTCAAATGTTATAGCAGGAAATAGGGACAACCAATCAGAAGAAGGGGCGGGGCTAATTTTCACCAATTATGGTCAAGGACTCAATACCGAGTCCCATGACACCACCCACTACTCTCTATGTCAAAACAATCAAAAGTTATAGCAGGACATAGGGACAACCAATCAGAAGAAGGGGCGGGGCCAATTTTCACCAATTATGGTCAAGGACTCAATACCGGGTCCCATGACACCACCCAGGACTCTTTATGTCAAACCATTCAAAAGTTATGGCGGAGAAAAGTATTCTAAGGGGCGCTGTTGAGCCGTTAGGCAACGCCCATTAATGCAAACCATGAAATATCAAATTTATCACCAGGCCTGGCTTGCATGCCAAATTTGGTGCCTTTTGAGGAACTATCAAATATGGACCAATCAGATGAAGGGGGGGCGTGCTTTTTGGCGTCTAGCGTCGCCACGGTAACACTTTTGAAAGAGAAAAGTAATGCGCGTAGTCGCAGGAGGGAGACGCACATTTTGATGTATAACACACCTGGGTGCACATTACGGTTCGGGCCGTATTAATTCTCGAAGGAATGGCATATATTGCTCCAAAATTACGTGATTAATTCAGAATGTTCAAAATGGCCGACTTCCTGTTCGGCTTCGGCCATGGCGCCAAGAGACTTTTCTTTAAGTTGCGACATGATACAGGTGTGTACCGATTTCCGTTCATGTACGTCAAACCGTATTCTGGGGCTTGAGGCACAAAGTTTTTTCTGTCTGAACCAATCAGATGAAGGGTGGGCAGCGCTTTTTGGCGTCTAGCATCGCCACGGTAACGCTTTTGAAAGAGAAAAGTAATGCGTGGTGTCGGAGGATGGAGACGCACATTTTTATGTATAACACACTTGGGGGCACGTTACAGTTCGGGGCGTATTAACTGCCGAAGGAATGGCATGAATTTCGCCAAAATGACACGATTAATTCAAAATGGCCGACATCCTGTTCGGTTTCGGGCATGACTCCAAGAGACTTTTCTTTAAGTTGTGCCATGATACAGGTGTGTACCGATTTTCGTGCATGTACGTCAAACCGTATTGTGGGGCTTGAGGCACAAAGCTTTCCGGGGGGCGCTGTTGAGCCATTTTGCCACGCCCATTAATGCAAACCATAAAATATCAAATTTTTCACCAGGCCTGGTTTGCCTGCAAAATTTGGTGACTTTTTGGGCACGTTTAGGGGGGCAAAAAGGCCCTCCTTTCGTCAGAAGAAAAAAGAAAGAAAGAAAGAAAGAAAAAATTAAAGCTGCAAGCAGCGATGAACGGGCCCTCGCACTCACGGCCACCGCCCCCCATAAGCATATCAGAAAAGACACCACCCACGACTCTCTATGTCAAACCATTCAAAAGTTATGGCAGAAAATCGGGACAACCAATCAGAAGAAGGGGCGGGGCTAATTAAGGCCAACGAAGCTTAAGAACTCAGTACAAAGTCCCATGACACCACCCACGACTTCCTATGTCAAACCATTAAAAAGTTATAGCAGAAAAAAGGGACAACCAATCAGAAGAAGAGGCGGGGCTAATTCAGGCCAATGAAGGTCAAGGACTCCATAAAGAATCTGACGAGAGCACCCACGACTCTCTATGTCAAACCATTCCAAAGTTATAGCAGAAAATCGGGACAACCAATCAGAAGAAGGGGCGGGGCTAATTAAGGCCAACGAAGCTTAAGGACTCATTACAGAGTCCCATGACACCACCCACGACTTCCTATGTCAAACCATTCAAAAGTTATGGCAGATAAAAGTATTCTAGGGGGCGCTGTTGAGCCGTTAGGCCACGCCCATTTATGCAAACCATGAAATATCAAATGTATCGCCAAGTCTGGCTTGCATGCAAAATTTGGTGTCTTTTGGAGAACTATCAAATATGGACCAATCACATGAAGGGGGGGCGCGCCTTTTGGCGTCTAGCGTCGCCACGGAAACATTTTTGAAAGAGAAAAGTAATGCGTGGTGTCGCAGGATGTAGACGCACATTTTGATGTATAACACACCTGGGTGCACGTTACGGTTCGGGCTGAATTAACTGCCGAAGGAATGGCATAAATTTCGCCAAAATGACACAATTTATTCAAAATGGCCGACATCCTGTTCGGTTTCGGCCATGGCTCCAAGAGACTTTTCTTTAAGTTGTGCCATGATAAATGTGTGTAGCGATTTTCGTGCATGTACGTCAAACCGTATTGTGGGGCTTGAGGCACAAAGTTTTCATGGGGGCGCTGTTGAGCCATTTTGCCACGCCCATTAATGCAAACCATGAAATATCAAATTTATCGCCAGGCCTGGCTTGCATGCCAAATTTGGTGCCTTTTGGGGAACTATCAAATATGGACCAATCAGATGAAGGGGCGGTGCGCTTGTTGGCGTCTAGCGTCGCCATGGTAACACTTTTGAAAGAGAAAAGTAATGCGTGTAGTCGCAGGATAGAGACGCACATTTTGATGTATAACACATCTGGGTTCACAATACGGTTCGGGCTGAATTAACTCTCGAAGGAATGGCATATATTGCTCCAAAATTACGCAATTAATTCAGAATGTTCAAAATGGCCGACTTCCTGTTCGGTTTCGGCCATGGCGCCAAGAGACTTTTCTTTTAGTTGCAACATGATACAGGAGTGTACCAATTTTCGTTCATGTACGTCAAACGGTATTATGGGGCTTGAGGCGCAAAGTTTTTTCTGTCTGAACCAACCAGATGAAGGGTGGGCGCGCTTTTTGGCGTCTAGCGTCGCCACGGTAACGCTTTTGAAAGAGAAAAGTAATGCGTGTGGTCGCAGGAGGGAGATGCACATTTTGATGTATAACACACTTGTGTGCACGTTACGGTTGGGGCTGAATTAACTTTCGAAGGAATGGCATGAATTGCGCCAAAGTGACACGATTTATTCAAAATGGCCGACATCCTGTTCGGTTTCGGCCATGGCTCCAAGAGACTTTTCTTTAAGTTGTGCCATGATACAGGTGTGTACCGATTTTCGTGCATGTACGTCAAACCGTATTGTGGGGCTTGAGGCACAAAGATTTCAAGGGGGCGCTGTTGAGACATTTTACCACGCCCATTAATGCAAACCATGAAATATCAAATTTTTCGCCAGGCCTGACTTGGGTGCAAAATTTGGTGACTTTTTGGGCATGTTAAGGGGGGGAAAAAGGCCATCACTTTGTCAGAAGAAAAATAATAATAATAATTAAAGCTGCAAGCAGCGATGAACGGGCCCTCGCACTCACGGCCGCCGCCCCCCATATGCATATAAGAAATGACACCACCCACGACTTCCTATGTCAAACATTTCAAAAGTTATAGCAGAAAAAAGGGACAACCAATCACAAGAAGGGGCGGGGCTAATTCAGGCCAATGAAGGTCAAGGACTCCATACAGAGTCTGATGACACCACCCACGACTCTCCATGTCAAACCATTCAAAAGTTATAGCAGGAAATAGGGACAACCAATCAAAAGAAGGGGCGGGGCTAATTTTCACCAATTATGGTCAAGGACTCAATACCGAGTCCCATGACACCACCCATGACTCTTTATGTCAAACCATTCAAAAGTTATGGCAGAGAAAAGTTTTCCGGGGGGTGCTGTTGAGCCATTTTGCCACGCCCATTAATGCAAACCATGAAATATCAAATGTATCACCAGGCCTGGCTTGCATGCAAAATTTGGTGACTTTTGGAGAACTATCAAATATGGACCAATCAGATTAAGGGGGCACGCTTTTTGGCGTCTAGCATCGCCACGGTAACACTTTTGAAAGAGAAAAGTAATGCGCGTAGTCGCAAGATGGAGACGCACATTTTGAGGTATAAGTCACCTGGATGCACGTTACGGTTCGGGCCGTATTAATTGCCGAAGGAATGGCATTAATTGCGCCAAAATTACACAATTAATTCAAAATGGCCGACTTCCTGTTCAATTTCGGCCATGGCGCCAAGAGACTTTTCTTTAAGTTGCGACATGATACAGGTGTGTACCGATTTTCGTTCATGTACGTCAAACCGTATTATGGGGCTTGAGGCTCAAAGTTTTTTCCCTCTGAACCAATCAGATGAAGGGTGGGCGCACTTTTTGGTGTCTAGCGTTGCCGCGGTAACGCTTTTAAATGAGAAAAGTAATGTGCGTCGTTGCAGGACAGGGACGCACATATTGATGTAGAAAAAAAAAATTGCTCACAAAAAAGTCTGGATACTGCGGGAATCGAACTCTGATCTCTGACTCCAAAGACGGGAACGGTCTGGCTGAGCTAAGACTCAGCTTCTCATTTCTATTTGACCTACTAACTTAAGAGAGACCAACATATCGATATTTAGTAGTGTAAGTCTGGAGCTGTTTTTTCTAATTTTTTTAAATATTTGTAAGTTATAAATATTAGTAAAACCCTACTATTTTAATTATTACTTTTTCTGTAACCATTCTGCCAAGGTTGTAACCGGGCTCAGCTGGGAATATTTCTGACGTCACCACATTACAGGGAGCTGATTGGTCGGGGGGCGGGGCCGATCACCCTACTCGCCACTGATTGGTCGGGGGGCGGGGCCGTCATCACCCTCCGCGCCACTGATTGGTCGGGAGGCGGGGCCGTCATCACCCTACTCGCCACCGATTGGTCGGGGGGCGGGGCCGGCAGACGTTTGAATCAGGAAGCGGGAGTCAGCGCGAGAGCGACTGGCGGCTCGTGGCGATTTTATTATAAAAAAGGGACAACCAATCAGAAGAAGGGGCAGGGCTAATTCAGGCCAAAGAAGCTCAAGGACTCATTGCAGAGTCCCTTGACACCACCTACGACTTCCTATGTCAAACCATTCAAAGTTTATAGCAGAAAAAAGGGACAACCAATCAGAAGAAGGGGCGGGGCTAATTCAGGCCAATGAAGGTCAAGGACTCCATACAGAATCTGATGACACCACCCACGACTCTCTATGTCAAACCATTCAAAAGTTATGGCAGAGAAAAGTATTCAAGGTGGCGCTGTTGAGCCGTTAGGCCACGCCCATTAATGCAAACCATGAAATATAAAATTTATCACCAGGCCTGGCTTGCATGCAAAATTTGGTGACTTTTGGAGAACTATCAAATATGGACCAATCACATGAAGGGGGGGCGCGCCTTTTGGCGTCTAGCGTCGCCACGGTAACACTTTTGAAAGAGAAAAGTAATGCGTGGTGTCGCAGGATGTAGACGCACATTTTGATGTATAACACACCTGGGTGCACGATACGGTTCGGGCTGAATTAACTCTCGAAGGAATGGCATAAATTTCGCCAAAATGACACAATTTATTCAAAATGGCCGACATCCTGTTCGGTTTTGGCCATGGCTCCAAGAGACTTTTCTTTAAGTTGTGCCATGATACAGGTGTGTAGCGATTTTCGTGCATGTACGTCAAACCGTATTGTGGGGCTTGAGGCACAAAGTTTTCCGGGGGGCGCTGTTGAGCCATTTTGCCACGCCCATTAATGCAAACCATGAAATATCAAATTTATCACCAGGCCTGGCTTGCATGCCAAATTTGGTGCCTTTTGGGGAACTATCAAATATGGACCAATCAGATGAAGGGGGGGTTCGCTTGTTGGCGTCTAGCGTCGCCACGGTAACACTTTCGAAAGAGAAAAGTAATGCGTGTAGTCGCAGGATGGAGACGCACATTTTGATGTATAACACATCTGGGTTCACGATACGGTTCGGGCTGAATTAACTCTCGAAGAATGGCATATATTGCTCCAAAATTACGCAATTAATTCAGAATGTTCAAAATGGCCGACTTCCTGTTCGGTTTCGGCCATGGCGCCAAGAGACTTTTCTTTTAGTTGCGACATGATACACGAGTGTACCAATTTTCGTTCATGTACGTCAAACCGTATTATGGGGCTTGAGGCGCAAAGTTTTTTCTGTCTGAACCAACCAGATGAAGGGTGGGCGCACTTTTTGGCGTCTAGCGTCGCCACGGTAACGCTTTTGAAAGAGAAAAGTAATGCGTGTGGTCGCAGGAGGGAGACGCACATTTTGATGTATAATACACCTGGGTGCACGTTACGGTTCGGGCTGAATTAACTGCCGAAGGAATGGCATAAATTGCGCCAAAGTGACACGATTAATTCAAAATGGCCGACTTCCTGTTCGGTTTCGGGCATGACGGCAAGAGACTTTTCTTTAAGTTGTCCCATGATACAGGTGTGTACCGATTTTCGTGCATGTACGTCAAACCGTATCGTGGGGCTTGAGGCACAAAGTTTTCAAGGGGGCGCTGTTGAGCCATTTTGCCACGCCCATTAATGCAAACCATTAAATATCAAATTTTTCGCCAGGCCTGACTTGGGTGCAAAATTTGGTGACTTTTTGGGCATGTTAAGGGGGGCAAAAAGGCCATCACTTTGTCAGAAGAAAAATAATAATAATAATTAAAGCTGCAAGCAGCGATGAACGGGCCCTCGCACTCACGGCCGCCGCCCCCCATAAGCATATCAGAAATGACACCACCCACGACTTCCTATGTCAAACCATTCAAAAGTTATAGCAGAAAAAAGGGACAACCAATCACAAGAAGGGGCGGGGCTAATTCAGGCCAATGAAGGTCAAGGACTCCATACAGAGTCTGATGACACCACCCACGACTCTCCATGTCAAACCATTCAAAAGTTATAGCAGGAAATAGGGACAACCAATCAAAAGAAGGGGCGGGGCTAATTTTCACCAATTATGGTCAAGGACTCAATACCGAGTCCCATGACACCACCCATGACTCTTTATGTCAAACCATTCAAAAGTTATGGCAGAGAAAAGTTTTCCGGGGGGTGCTGTTGAGCCATTTTGCCACGCCCATTAATGCAAACCATGAAATATCAAATTTATCACCAGGCCTGGCTTGCATGCAAAATTTGGTGACTTTTGGAGAACTATCAAATATGGACCAATCAGATTAAGGGGGCACGCTTTTTGGCGTCTAGCATCGCCACGGTAACACTTTTGAAAGAGAAAAGTAATGCGCGTAGTCGCAAGATGGAGACGCACATTTTGAGGTATAAGTCACCTGGATGCACGTTACGGTTCGGGCCGTATTAATTGCCGAAGGAATGGCATTAATTGCGCCAAAATTACACAATTAATTCAAAATGGCCGACTTCCTGTTCAATTTCGGCCATGGCGCCAAGAGACTTTTCTTTAAGTTGCGACATGATACAGGTGTGTACCGATTTTCGTTCATGTACGTCAAACCGTATTATGGGGCTTGAGGCTCAAAGTTTTTTCCCTCTGAACCAATCAGATGAAGGGTGGGCGCACTTTTTGGTGTCTAGCGTTGCCGCGGTAACGCTTTTAAATGAGAAAAGTAATGTGCGTCGTTGCAGGACAGGGACGCACATATTGATGTAGAAAAAAAAAAATTGCTGACAAAAAAGTCTGGATACTGCGGGAATCGATCTCTGATCTCTGACTCCAAAGACGGGAACACTCTGGCTGAGCTAAGACTCAGCTTCTCATTTCTATTTGACCTACTGAATTAGGAGAGACCAACATATCGATATTTAGTAATGTAAGTCTGGAGCTGTTTTTTCTAATTTTTTAAAATATTTGTAAGTTATAAATATTAGTAAAACCCAACTATTTTAATTATTACTTTTTCTGTAACCATTCTGCCAAGGTTGTAACCGGGCTGAGCTGGGAATATTTCTGACGTCACCACATTACAGGGAGCTGATTGGTCGGGGGGCGGGGCCGTCATCACCCTACTCGCCACTGATTGGTCGGGGGGCGGGGCCGTCATCACCCTACTCGCCACCGATTGGTCGGGGGGCGGGGCCGTCATCACCCTCCGCGCCACTGATTGGTCGGGAGGCGGGGCCGTCATCACCCTACTCGCCACCGATTGGTCGGGGGGCGGGGCCGGCAGACGTTTGAATCAGGAAGCGGGAGTCAGCGCGAGAGCGCTGGCGGCTCGTGGCGATTTTATTATAAAAAAGGGACAACCAATCAGAAGAAGGGGCGGGGCTAATTCAGGCCAAAGAAGCTCAAGGACTCATTGCAGAGTCCCTTGACACCACCTACGACTTCCTATGTCAAACCATTCAAAGTTTATAGCAGAAAAAAGGGACAACCAATCAGAAGAAGGGGCGGGGCTAATTCAGGCCAATGAAGGTCAAGGACTCCATACAGAATCTGATGACACCACCCACGACTCTCTATGTCAAACCATTCAAAAGTTATGGCAGAGAAAAGTATTCAAGGTGGCGCTGTTGAGCCGTTAGGCCACGCCCATTAATGCAAACCATGAAATATAAAATTTATCACCAGGCCTGGCTTGCATGCAAAATTTGGTGACTTTTGGAGAACTATCAAATATGGACCAATCACATGAAGGGGGGGCGCGCCTTTTGGCGTCTAGCGTCGCCACGGTAACACTTTTGAAAGAGAAAAGTAATGCGTGGTGTCGCAGGATGTAGACGCACATTTTGATGTATAACACACCTGGGTGCACGATACGGTTCGGGCTGAATTAACTCTCGAAGGAATGGCATAAATTTCGCCAAAATGACACAATTTATTCAAAATGGCCGACATCCTGTTCGGTTTTGGCCATGGCTCCAAGAGACTTTTCTTTAAGTTGTGCCATGATACAGGTGTGTAGCGATTTTCGTGCATGTACGTCAAACCGTATTGTGGGGCTTGAGGCACAAAGTTTTCCGGGGGGCGCTGTTGAGCCATTTTGCCACGCCCATTAATACCAACCATGAAATATCAAATTTATCACCAGGCCTGGCTTGCATGCCAAATTTGGTGCCTTTTGGGGAACTATCAAATATGGACCAATCAGATGAAGGGGGGGTGCGCTTGTTGGCGTCTAGCGTCGCCACGGTAACACTTTTGAAAGAGAAAAGTAATGCGTGTAGTCGCAGGATGGAGACGCACATTTTGATGTATAACACATCTGGGTTCACGATACGGTTCGGGCTGAATTAATTCTCGAAGGAATGGCATATATTGCTCCAAAATTACACGATTAATGCAGAATGTTCAAAATCGCTGACTTCCTGTTCGGTTTAGGCCATGGCGCCAAGAGACTTTTCTTTAAGTTGTGACATGATACAGGTGTGTACCGATTTTCCTTCATGTACGTCACACCGTATTATGGGGCTTGAGGCACAAAGTTTTTTCTGTCGAACCAATCAGATGAAGGGTGGGCGCGCTTTTTGGCGTCTAGCGTCGCCACGGTAACGCTTTTGAAAGAGAAAAGTAATGCGTGTTGTCGCAGGATGGAGACGCACATTTTGATGTATAACACACCTGGGTGCACGTTACGGTTCGGGCTGAATTAACTTTCGAAGGAATGGCATAAATTTCGCCAAAATGACACGACTAATTCAAAATGGCCGACATCCTGTTCGGTTTCGGGCATGACCCCAAGAGACTTTTGTTTAAGTTGTCCCATGATACAGGTGTGTACCGATTTTCGTGCATGTACGTCAAACCGTATCGTGGGGCTTGAGGCACAAAGTTTTCAAGGGGGCGCTGTTGAGCCATTTTGCCACGCCCATTAATGCAAACCTTTAAATATCAAATTTTTCGCCAGGCCTGACTAGGGTGCAAAATTTGGTGACTTTTTGGGCATGTTAAGGGGGGCAAAAAGGCCTTCACTTTGTCAGGAAAATAATAATAATAATAATAATAATAATAATAAAAATTCCTGCAAATACAATAGGGCCTTCGCACTGAAGGTGCTCGGGCCCTAATTAAAGCTGCAAGCAGCAATGAACGGGCCCTCGCACTCACGGCCACCGCCCCCCATAGGCATATCAGAAATGACACCACCCACGACATCCTATGTCAAACCATTGAAAAGTTATAGCAGAAAAAAGGGACAACCAATCAGAATAAGGGGCGGGGCTAATTCAGGCCAATGAAGGTCAAGGGCTCCATAAAGAATCTGATGACACCACCCACGACTCTCTATGTCAAACCATTCCAAAGTTATAGCACAAAATCGGGACAACCAATCAGAAGAAGGGGCGGGGCTAATTAAGGCTAACGAAGCTTAAGGACTCATTACAGAGTCCCATGGCACCACCCACGACTTCCTATGTCAAACCATTGAAAAGTTATAGCAGAAAAAAGGGACAACCAATCAGAAGAAGGGGCGGGGCTAATTCAGGCCAATGAAGGTCAAGGGCTCCATAAAGAATCTGATGACACCACCCACGACTCTCTATGTCAAACCATTCCAAAGTTATAGCAGAAAATCGGGACAACCAATCAGAAGAAGGGGCGGGGCTAATTAAGGCTAACGAAGCTTAAGGACTCATTACAGAGTCCCATGGCACCACCCACGACTTCCTATGTCAAACCATTCAAAAGTTATAGCAGAAAAAAGGGACAACCAATCAGAAGAAGGGGCGGGGCTAATTCAGGCCAATGAAGGTCAAGGGCTCCATAAAGAATCTGATGACACCACCCACGACTCTCTATGTCAAACCATTCCAAAGTTATAGCAGAAAATCGGGACAACCAATCAGAAGAAGGGGCGGGGCTAATTAAGGCCAACGAAGCTTGAGGACTCATTACAGAGTCCCATGACACCACCCACGACTCTCTATGTCAAACCATTCAAAAGTTATGGCAGAGAAAAGTATTCTAGGGGGCGCTGTTGAGCCGTTAGGCCACGCCCATTAATGCAAGCCATGAAATATCAAATTTATCACCAGGCCTGGCTTGCATGCAAAATTTGGTGGCTTTTGGAGAACTATCAAATATGGACCAATCAGATGAAGGGGGGGCGCGCCTTTTGGCGTCTAGCGTCGCCACGGTAACACTTTTGAAAGAGAAAAGTAATGCGCGTAGTCGCAGGATGGAGACGCACATTTTGATGTATAACACACTTGGGGAAACGTTACGGTTCGGGCTGAATTAACTGCCGAAGGAATGGCATAAATTTCGCCAAAATGACACGATTAATTCAAAATGGCCGACATCCTGTTCGGTTTCGGGCATGACCCCAAGAGACTTTTGTTTAAGTTGCGCCATGATACAGGTGTGTACCGATTTCCGTGCATGTACGTCTAACAGTATTGTGGGGCTTGAGGCACAAAGTTTTCAAGGGGGCGCTGTTGAGCCATTTTGCCACGCCCATTAATGCAAACCATTAAATACCAAATTTTTCGCCAGGCCTGGCTTGGGTGCAAGATTTGGTGCCTTTTGGGGAACTATCAAATATGGACCAATCACATGAAGGGGGGGTGCGCTTGTTGGCGTCTAGCGTCGCCACGGTAACACTTTGGAAAGAGAAAAGTAATGCGTGTAGTCGCAGGATGTAGACGCACATTTTGATGTATAACACATCTGGGTTCACGATACGGTTCGGGCTGAATTAATTCTCGAAGGAATGGCATATATTGCTCCAAAATTACGCGATTAATGCAGAATGTTCAAAATGGCCGACTTCCTGTTTGGTTTCGGCCATGGCGCCAAGAGACTTTTCTTTTAGTTGCGACATGATACAGGTGTGTATCGATTTTCGTTCATGTACGTCAAAGCGTATTATGGGGCTTGAGGCGCAAAGTTTTTTCTGTCTGAACCAAATAGATGAAGGGTGGGCACGCTTTTTGGCGTCTAGCGTCGCCACGGTAACGCTTTCGAAAAAGAAAAGTAATGCGTGGGGTCGGAGGATGGAGTCGCACATTTTGATGAATAACACACTTGGGGGAACGTTACGGTTCGGGCTGAATTAACTGCCGAAGGAAGGCATAAATTTCGCCAAAATGACACGATTAATTCAAAATGGCCGACTTCCTGTTCGGTTTCTCGACATGACGCCAAGAGACTTTTCTTTAAGTTGCGCCATGATACAGGTGTGTACCGATTTTCGTGCATGTACGTCAAACCGTATCGTGGGGCTTGAGGCACAAAGTTTTCAAGGGGGCGCTGTTGAGCCATTTTGCCACGCCCATTAATGCAAACTATTAAATATCAAATTTTTCGCCAGGCCTGACTTGCATGCAAAATTTGGTGACTTTTTGGGCACGTTTAGGGGGGCAAAAAGGCCTTCCTTTTGTCAGGAAAATAATAATAATAATAATTAAAGCTGCAAGCAGCGATGAACGGGCCCTCGCACTCACGGCCACCGCCCCCCATAAGTATATCAGAAACGACACCACCCACGACTCCCTATGTCAAACCATTCAAAAGTTATAGCAGAAAAAAGGGACAACCAATCAGAAGAAGTGGTGGGGCTAATTCAGGCCAATGAAGGTCAAGGACTCCATACAGAATCTGATGACACCACCCACGACTCTCTATGTCAAACCATTCCAAAGTTATAGCAGAAAATCGGGACAACCAATCAGAAGAAGGGGCGGGGCTAATTAAGGCTAACTAAGCTTAAGGACTCATTACAGAGTCCTATGACACCACCCACGACTTCCTATGTCAAACAATTAAAATGTTATAGCAGAAAAAAGGGACAACCAATGACAAGAAGGGGCGGGGCTAATTCAGGCCAATGAAGGTCAAGGACTCCATACAGAGTCCCATGACACCACCCACGACTTCCTATGTCAAACCATTCAAAAGTTATGGCAGATAAAAGTATTCTAGGGGGCGCTGTTGATGCCCATTAATGCAAACCATGAAATATCAAATTTATTGCCAAGCCTGGCTTGCATGCAAAATTTGGTGACTTTTGGAGAACTATCAAATATGGACCAATCACATGAAGGGGGGGCCCGCCTTTTGGCGTCTAGCGTCGCCACGGTAACACATTTGAAAGAGAAAAGTAATGCGTGTTGTCACAGGACGGAGACGCACATTTTGATGTATAACACACCTGGGTGCACATTACGGTTCGGGCTGAATTAACTGCCGAAGGAATGGCATAAATTTTGCCAAAATGACACAATTTATTCAAAATGGCCGACATCCTGTTTGGTTTCGGCCATGGCTCCAAGAGACTTTTCTTTAAGTTGTGCCATGATACAGGTGTGTAGCGATTTTCGTGCATGTACGTCAAACCGTATTGTGGGGCTTGAGGAACAAAGTTTTCTGGGGGGCACTGTTGAGCCATTTTGCCACGCCCATTAATGCAAACCATGAAATATCAAATTTATCGCCAGGCCTGGCTTGCGTGCCAAATTTGGTGCCTTTTGGGGAACTATCAAATATGGACCAATCAGATGAAGGGGGGGTGCGCTTGTTGGCGTCTAGCGTCGCCACGGTAACACTTTTGAAAGAGAAAAGTAATGCGGGTGGTCGCAGGATGGAGACGCACATTTTGATGTATAACACACCTGGATGCACGTTACGGTTCGGGCCGTATTAATTCTCGAAGGAATGGCATGTATTGCTCCAAAATTACGTGATTAATTCGGAATGTTCAAAATGGCCGACTTCCTGTTCGGTTTTGGCCATGGCGCCAAGAGACTTTTCTTTTAGTTGCGACATGACAAAGAAGTGTACCGATTTTCGTTCATGTACGTCACACCGCATTGTGGGGCTTGAGGCACAAAGTTTTTTCTGCCTGAACCAATCAGATGAAGGGTGGGCGCGCTTTTTGGCGTCTAGCGTCGTCACGGTAACGCTTTTGAAAGAGAAAAGTAATGCGTGGTGCCGGAGGATGGAGACGCATATTTTGATGTATAACACACCTGGGTGCTCGTTACGGTTCGGGCCGTATTAACTGCCGAAGGAATGGCATGAATTTCGCCAAAATGACACGATTAATTCAAAATGGCCGACATCCTGTTCGGTTTCGGGCATGACTCCAAGAGACTTTTCTTTAAGTTGTGCAATGATACAGGTGTGTACTGATTTTCGTGCATGTACGTCAAACCGTATCGTGGGGCTTGAGGCACAAAGTTTTCCGGGGGGCGCTGTTGAGCCATTTTGCCACGCCCATTAATGCAAACCATAAAATATCAAATTTTTCGCCAGGCCTGGTTTGCGTGCAAAATTTGGTGACTTTTTGGGCACGTTTAGGGGGGCAAAAAGGCCTTCCTTTTGTCAGAACAATAAGAAGAAGAAGAAGAAGAATAATTCCTGCAATTACAATAGGGCCTTCGCACTGCAAGTGCTCGGGCCCTAATAAAAATTCCTACAGATACAATAGGGCCTTCGCACTGAAGGTGCTCGGGCCCTAATAATAATAATAATTAAAGCTGCAAGCAGCGATGAACGGGCCCTCGCACTCACGGCCACCGCCCCCATAAGCATATCAGAAATGACACCACCCACCACTTCCTATGTCAAAACATTCAAAAGTTATAGCAGAAAAAAGGGACAACCAATCAGAAGAAGGGGCGGGGCTAATTAAGGCCAACGAAGCTTAAGGACTCATTACAGAATCCCATGACACCACCCACAACTTCCTATGTCAAACCATTCAAAAGTTATGGCAGAGAAAAGTATTCTAGGGGGCGCTGTTGAGCCATCTTGCCACGCCCATTAATGCAAACCATGAAATATCAAATTCATCGCCAAGCCTGGCTTGCATGCAAAATTTGGTGACTTTTGGAGAACGATCAAATATGGACCAATCAGATTTCAAAATGGCCGACTTCCTTTTCATTTTCGGCCATGGCTCCAAGAGACTTTTCTTTAAGTTGTGCCATGATACAGGTGTGTAGCGATTTTCGTGCATGTACGTCAAACCGTATTGTGGGGCTTGAGGCACAAAGTTTTCCAGGGGGCGCTGTTGAGCCATTTTGCCACGCCCATTAATCCAAACCATGAAACATCAAATTTATCGCCAGGCCTGCCTTGCATGCAAAATATGGTGACTTTTGGGGAACTATCAAATATGGACCAATCAGATGAAGGGGGGCCGCGCCTTTTGGCGTCTAGCGTCGCCACGGTAACACTTTTGAAAGAGAAAAGTAATGCGTGTAGTCGCAGGATAGAGACGCACATTTTGATGTATAACACATCTGGGTTCACGATACGGTTCGGGCCGTATTAATTCTCGAAGGAATGGCATATATTGCTCCAAAATTACGCGATTAATTCAGAATGTTCAAAATGGCCGACTTCCTGTTCGGTTTCGGCCATGGCGCCAAGAGACTTTTCTTTTAGTTGCGACATGATACAGGTGTGTACCGATTTTCGTTCATGTACGTCAAACCGTATTGTGGGGCTTGAGGCGCAAAGTTTTTTCTATCTGAACCAATCAGATGAAGGGTGGGCGCACTTTTTGGCGTCTAGCGTCGCCACGGTAACGCTTTTGAAAGAGAAAAGTAATGCGTGGTGTCGGAGGATGGAGACGCACATTTTTATGTATAACACACCTGGGTGCACGTTACGGTTCGGGCCGTATTAACTGCCGAAGGAAGGCATCAATTTCGCCAAAATGACGCGATTAATTCAAAATGGCCGACTTCCTGTTCGGTTTCTCGACATGACGCCCAGAGACTTTTCTTTAAGATGTGTACTGATACAGGTGTGTACAGATTTTCGTGCATGTACGACAAACCGCATTGTGGGGCTTGAGGCACAAAGTTTTCTAGGGGGCGCTGTTGAGCCGTTAGCCCACGCCCATTAATGCAAACCATTAAATATCACATTTTTCGCCAGACCTGGCTTGCATGCAAAATTTGGTGACTTTTTGGGCACGTTTAGGGGGGCAAAAAGGCCTTCCTTTTGTCAGAACAATAAGAAGAAGAAGAAGAAGAAGAACTAGAAAATTTCTGGAAATTCTGATATGGGCATGCCCTACCGCCCATTCGTCCCCTCTCGCTGCTTTGGTTTGGGGCTGTAGTGGTTGTGTTCGGGGTGGTTCTATGTCAGTTTGAGGTGTTTTTACGCTTGTATTTCATTCATTCCTGTGCTCCCAATAGTTATTAATGGGGCGCGCTTTTTGGCATCTAGCGTTGCCACGGTAACGCTTTTGACTGAGAATAGTAATGCCCATCGAGGCAAGATGGAGACGCATCTAACGATGTATGCCGTGCATGGGTGCATGTTCCGGTTCAGGCTATGTTAACGGATAGGTTTTTTTTTTCACCGTGGTACAAAACCCCATCCGAATGAATGGGGCCATTTGGCCTGGATTTTGACATAAAATTTCCTTAAATCCCAGCTTCATGAAATTTGAGTATGTTGAAGTCCACAGCGTGCCGAGTCAGGGGACATTTGTACGATGTCTCTACGATAACCTGTTGCCTAGCAACAAGCGTCCAAATTCAAACAGAAATAAAAAAGAAAATGAAAGGCCAATATCGCAAAAACTGTAATAATTAGCATAATGAGGTTGTAGGGTCTGTTAGTGCCAATCGGGCCGAGTGTTTGAAAGTTTCAACGATGTCTCTACGATAAAGTCCGGCCGAGCAATAAGCGTCCGAATTTTTGCCTTTTTTTTTGCTTTTTGGCGTCTAGCGTTGCCACGGTAACACTTTTTACTGAGAAAAGTAATGCCCATCGAGGAACGATGGAGACGCATCCAACGATGTATGCCATGTATGGGTGCATGTTCCGGTTCAGGCTATGTTAAAGGATAGGTTTTTTTTTCACCATGGTACAAAACCCCATCCGAATGAATGGGGCCATGTGGCCTGGATTTTGACATAAAATTTCCTTAAATCCCAGCTTCATGAAATTTGAGTATGTTGAAGTCCACAGCGTGCCGAGTTGGGAAACATTTGTACGATGTCTCTACGATAACCTGTTGCCTAGCAACAAGCGTCCAAAGTCAAACGGAAAAAAAAAAAAAAATGAAAGGTCAATATCACAGAAACTGTAATACTTGGCATAATGAGCTTGTACGTACCATTAGGGACAATCGGGCCGAGTGTTTGAAAGTTTGAACGATGTCTCTACGATAAAGTTCGGCCGAGCAATAAGCGTGGGAATTTTCGCCTTTTTTTTTGCTTTTTGGCAACTAGCGTTGCCACGGTAACCCCTATTACGGAGAAAAGTAATGCCCATCGAGGCATGATGGAGACGCATCCAACGATGTATGCCATGCATGGGTGCACGTTCCGGTTCGGGCCGTATTAACGGACGAAAAAAAGTGCGGAATAAGAATAATAATAAGAAAAGGGAAACCTTTTCTAGATACTAATATATCGCCTTCATTTTCATGTTTTTCCTCGTTTTTCCGGCCGTGTTTTAGTTTTTGGGGATTTTTTTTTCCCACATCCGAGCGGGGTCATGCTGTACACCCGTTGGTGCGCAGTGGGACTTTTGCGACTTTAGCTTGTTAGCAACATTGCCTTTTGGGCCATTCTGGACGATTGCAATATGGTCATGCCATTACTTGGCATGCCCATAATAATTCCTGCAATTACAATAGGGCCTTCGCACTGCAAGTGCTCGGGCCCTAATAATAAAAATTCCTGCAAATACAATAGGGCCTTCGCACTGCAAGTGCTCGGGCCCTAATTAAAGCTGCAAGCAGCGATGAACGGGCCCTCGCACTCACGGCCACCGCCCCCCCATAAGCATATCAGAAAAGACACCACCCACGACTTCCTATGTCAAACCATTCAAAGGTTATGGCAGAAAAAAGGGACAACCAATCAGAAGAAGGGGCGGGGCTAATTCAGGCCAATGAAGGTCAAGGACTCCATACAGAATCTGATGACACCACCCACGACTCTCTATGTTAAACCATTCCAAAGTTATATCAGAAAATCGGGACAACCAATCAGAAGAAGGGGCGGGGCTAATTAAGGCCAACGAAGCTTAAGAACTCATTACAGAGTCCCATGACACCACGCACGACTTCCTATGTCAAACCATTAAAAAGTTATAGCAGAAAAAAGGGACAACCAATCAGAAGAAGGGGCGGGGCTAATTAAGGCCAACGAAGCTTAAGGACTCATTGCAGAGTCCCATGACACCACCCAGGACTCTCTATGTCAAACCATTCCAATGTTATAGCAGAAAATCGGGACAACCAATCAGAAGAAGGGGCGGGGCTAATTAAGGCCAACGAAGCTTAAGGACTCATTACAGAGTCCCATGACACCACCCACAACTCTCTATGTCAAACCATTCAAAAGTTATGGCAGAGAAAAGTATTCTAGGGGGCGCTGTTGAGCCGTTAGGCCACGCCCATTAATGCAAACCATGAAATATCAAATGTATCGCCAAGTCTGGCTTGCATGCAAAATTTGGTGACTTTTGGAGAACTATCAAATATGGACCAATTACATGAAGGGGGGGCGCGCCTTTTAGCGTCTAGCATCGCCACGGTAACACTCTTGAAAGAGAAAAGTAATGCGTGTAGTCGCAGGATGTAGACGCACATTTTGATGTATAACACACCTGGGTGCACGTTATGGTTCGGGCTGAATTAACTGCCGAAGGAATGGCATAAATTTCGCCAAAATGACACAATTTATTCAAAATGGCCGACATCCTGTTCGGTTTCGGCCATGGCTCCAAGAGACTTTTCTTTAAGTTGTGCCATGATACAGGTGTGTAGCGATTTTCGTGCATGTACGTCAAACCGTATTGTGGGGCTTGAGGCACAAAGTTTTCAAGGGGGCGCTGTTGAGCCATTTTGCCACGCCCATCAATGCAAACCATGAAATATCAAATTTTTCGCCAGGCCTGACTTGGGTGCAAAATTTGGTGACTTTTTGGGCATGTTAAGGGGGGCAAAAAGGCCATCACTTTGTCAGAAGAAAAAAAAAAAAAATAATAATAATAATAAAAATTCCTGCAAATACAATAGGGCCTTCGCACTGCAAGTGCTCGGGCCCTAATAATAATAATAAAAATTCCTGCAAATACAATAGGGCCTTCGCACTGAAGGTGCTCGGGCCCTAAAAAATCCTACAGATACAATAGGGCCTTCGCACTGAAGGTGCTCGGGCCCTAAAAATACAAATAATTCCTACAGATACAATAGGGCCTTCGCACTGCAAGTGCTCGGGCCCTAATAATAATAACCACAATCACATGCTGTAACAATGCACCTTTCAATAACCATGTCTACCTCATACTGCTGCACATTTCACTTTAAAAAAAATTGTATATATGTTAATAAGAGCTGTCATTTGTCTATTTACTGTGAGTGAAAATAACTGATTCAAATTCCCTGTCTTGTTTGACCTGACTTGGCCAATAAACCTGAAACAGAATACGTTGATTCAACATTGATTACACATTGATTACAAACCAAAATCAATCTTTTTGACCACAATTCAAAATTGATTGTTGCTATCTGGGAACAGATCTCTGTCCTTAGTTTTTGTGTGATGTGATGTGTGTGTGTATAATACAGTACAGACCAAAGGTTTGGACACATGTTCTCATTCAAATAAATGGGGAAGTGTGTCCAAACTTTTGGTGTGTACTGTATATATGTGTGTATGTATGATATATATATATGTATATATCATACATACACACATACATACACATGTATGTAGATATATATCTATACATACACATATATATATATATATATATATATATATATATATATATATATATATATATATATATATATATATATATATATATATATATATATATATATATGTATATATGTATATATCATACATACACACATACATACACATGTATGTAGATATATATCTGAGACAATCTAGCTCTGGATAGCAAGATGCAGGCAGGTAAGCCATTGTATTCCCTTTGTCTAAGTTCTTGTTATAAATCTGTATTATCTGTAAATGATCACTCACACAACTGATTTAATTAAAGTTGTTGTATACATTTTCCCATTTCTAGGTATTTTATCAGTACTGTCTCTGTCCAGTGAGAGTATGTCATTGGCTTCAGAACTACCAAAGGTCTCATATGTAAAGGCAATTGATATCTGGCTCATTGCCTGTCTTCTCTTTGGGTTTTCATCCCTGGTGGAATATGCAGTAGTACAGGTTAGTTTTCACACACACACACACACACACACACACACACACACACACACACACACACACACACACACACACACACACACACACACACACACACACACACACGTACGTACGTACGTACGTACGTACGTACGTACGTATGTATGTATGTGTATATATTAGGGATGCAACGGTTCTCGGTATAAAACCGAACCATTCTGTTCGTCCTCCACGGTTCAACACGCCCTTGTGTGCTGCGGATTTTCGGTTTTGCCATTAATTAGGGCCCGAGCACCTTCAGTGCGAAGGCCCTATTGTATCTGTAGGAATTTTTTTTTTTCTTTCGTTCTTCTGACGAAAGGAGGGCCTTTTTGCCCCCCTAAACGTGCCCAAAAAGTCACCAAATTTTGCATGCAAGTCAGGCCTGGCGAAAAATTTGATATTTAATGGTTTACATTAATGGGCGTGGCAAAATGGCTCAACAGCGCCCCCTTGAAAACTTTATGCCTCAAGCCCCACGATACGGTTTGACGTACATGCACGAAAATCGGTACACACCTGTATCATGGCACAACTGAAAGAAAAGTCTCTTGGCGTCATGCCCTAAACCGAACAGGAAGTCGGCCATTTTGAATTAGTCGTGTCATTTTGGCGAAATTTATGCCATTCCTTCGAATGTTAATTCAGCCCGAACCGTAACGTGCCCCCAAGTGTGTTATACATCAAAATGTGCGTCTCCATCCTGCGACAACACGCATTACTTTTCTCTTTTCAAAAGCGTTACCGTGGCGGCGCTAGACGCCAAAAAGCGCACCCACCCTTCATCTGATTGGTTCGACAGAAAAAACTTTGTGCCTCAAGCCCCATAATACGGTTTGACGTACATGAACGAAAATCGGTACACACCTGTATCATGTCGCAACTTAAAGAAAAGTCTTTTGGCGCCATGGCCGAAACCTAACAGGAAGTCGGCCATTTTGAACATTCTGAATTAATCGCGTAATTTTGGAGCAATATATGCTATTCCTTCGAGAATTAATTCAGCCCGAACCGTATTGTGAACCCAGATGTGTTATACATCAAAATGTGTGTCTCTGGCCTGCGACGACGCACATTACTTTTCTCTTTCAAAAGTGTTACCGTGGCGACGCTAAACTCCAAAAAGCGCGCGTCCCCTTCATCTGATTGGTCCATATTTGATAGTTCTCCAAAAGTCACCAAATTTTGCATGCAAGCCAGGCCTGGTGATAAATTTGATATTTCATGGTTTGCATTAATGGGCGTTGCCTAACGGCTCAACAGCGCCCCCTAGAATACTTTTCTCTGCCATAACTTTTGAATGGTTTGACATAAAGAGTCGTGGGTGGTGTCATGGGACTCGGTATTGAGTCCTTGACCATAATTGGCCTGAATTAGCCCCGCCCCTTCTTCTGATTGGTTGTTCCTTTTTTCTGCTATAACTTTTGAATGGTTTGACATAAAGAGTCGTGGGTGGTGTCATGGGACTCGGTATTGAGTCCTTGACCATAATTGGCCTGAATTAGCCCCGCCCCTTCTTCTGATTGGTTGTTCCTTTTTTCTGCTATAACTTTTGAATGGTTTGACATAGAGAGTCGTGGGTGGTGTCATTTCTGATATGCTTATGGGGGGCGGTGGCCGTGAGTGCGAGGGCCCGTTCATCGCTGTTTGCAGCTTTAATTTTGCATTAATGCTTTACCATCCGCGTGTTTGTGCCTGTCATCCTGCTGCAGAAAAGTGCTCCGCGAGTCGTAGTCACTGTTGTAGCTCCGCCCACTCCCCCTCATCACTGTTGTAGCTCCACCTACTCCCCCTCATCACTGTTGTAGCTCCGCCCCCTCCCCCTCATCACTGTTGTAGCTCCGCCCACTCCCCCTCATCACTGCTGTGGCTCCGCCCCCTCCCCCTCATCACTGTTGTAGCTCCGCCCACTCCCCCTCATCACTGTTGTAGTTCCGCCCCTCCCCATCACTGTTGTAGCTCCGCCCCCTCCCCCTCATCACTGTTGTAGCTCCGCCCACTCCCCCTCATCACTGTTGTAGCTCCGCCCCCTCATCACTGTTGTAGCTCCGCCCACTCCCCCTCATCACTGTTTTAGCTCCGCCCACTCCCCCATCACTGCTGTAGCTCCACCCACTCCCCCTCATCACTGTTGTAGCTCCGCCCACTCCCCCTCATCACTGTTTTAGCTCCGCCCACTCCCCCATCACTGCTGTAGCTCCACTCACTCCCCCTCATCACTGTTGTAGCTCCGCCTACTTCCCCCCTCATCACTGTTGTAGCTCCGCCTACTCCCCCCTCATCACTGTTGTAGTTCCACCCACTCCCTCATCACTGTTGTAGCTCCACCTACTCCCCCTCATCACTGTTGTAGCTCCACCCACTCCCTCATCACTGTTGTAGCTCCACCCACTCCCCCTCATCACTGTTGTAGCTCCACCCACTCCCCCTCATCACTGTTGTAGCTCCACCTACTCCCCCCTCATCACTGTTGTAGCTCCACCCACTCCCCCTCATCACTGTTGTAGCTCCGCCCACTCCCCCTCATCACTGTTGTAGCTCCACCCACTCCCCCATCACTGTTGTAGCTCCACCCACTCCCCCTCATCACTGTTGTAGCTCCACCTACTCCCCCTCATCACTGTTGTAGCTCCACCTACTCACCCCTCATCACTGTTGTAGCTCCACCTACTCCACCCTCATCACTGTTGTAGCTCCACCCACTCCACCCTCATCACTGTTGTAGCTCCGCCCACTCCCCCAACACTGCTGTAGCTCCACCCACTCCCCCTCATCACCGTTGTAGCTTCGCCCACTCCCCCTCATCACTGTTGTAGCTCCACCCACTCCCCCTCATCACTGTTGTAGCTCCGCCCACCCACCCCTCATCACTGTTGTAGCTCCACCCACTCCCCCTCATCACTGTTGTAGCTCCGCCCACTCCCCCATCACTGTTGTAGCTCCGCCCACTCCCCCTCACACAGAGCAGAGCTCGTGCTCGCCATGAGGACGAGCGGGACAGTTGAGAAAAAAAGTTGGAAGAAGCACCGGCTTCATTCAAATCTCCGGTGTGGCATCATTCCGGTTTCGCTGTTGATTACAACGACGATGGAGTGAAAATAGTTACAGAGCTTTTCCTGTCTGTAATAATTGCTTGAGACCGGCTAGTGGAAGATCAGAGTCTCCGCCTGGTCAGTGAAACGTTACACTGACCGGCCGAGACGGCTCTGATCTTCCACTAGCCGGTTTATTTACAAGAAGGAAATCAACAGCTTTACAGTCATAAACAAAGGCAGACTCCAACTCTAACGTCTCAGGCAAACTCCCCCAACAATTAAACTAGAACACCTGAAGAAACCTCGGGGTTCAGCCCTCCCTCCCTCTGCCACCACCGCTCCTTCATGACATGACGTGCAGTCCGGTGACAGGCAGAGAGACGAGAGAATTCAGGCTGATCTCCCCAACTTTGTAACGCTCCCATATCAGGGTCGCTACAATATTTTGTATTAATATATATTGTAATAATTATAATAATAATAATTATAATAATTTGCTTTGCGTCGGACGGTTCACTCCCCTGCGTCGTCCATATATTTCTGATACAACTCGTCGGGCATTATCCCTTACGTATTTAGTAGTGTATACTGTACTTACTGTACTGAGTTGTCAAGATTAAGAGGCTGTTGACTATAAAGAATTATAGTAATTAACATTTTGAAAAGTGACAAGAGAAATAAACAGACCATTTTGGAAAATAAGCTCTCTTCGACACGCACCTTACACCGTATGTATATATATATATATATATATATATATATATATATATATATATATATATATATATATATATATATACACAGTATATGTATATATATATATATATATATATATATATATATATATATATATATATATATACACACACATACATACACACACACAATTGAATTGGGCCACGTGACTTCATCTGCCGTTTTGAATCACACAAGACTTGAACACCACCTGATCCTGTCTGCTATTTTTACCATTCGCACGTGTATGAAAAGCCATCTTGTCACACAAACACATTTGTATATAGACTGATTGTTTCATGTTTAGTTATTGTTTGCTTATATGTAGTTTAGAGATCAGAACTAATTCCAGGTACCATTGATTGCTATTGTTGACACGTCTGTGAAAAAATTCAGATCTATCTGAACGGGAGAAGTTGTTGTCAATTTACACATATTCGTAACATTTGCAGTTTGCAAAGGCCTGTGCTTGGACTCCTTCCTTTCAGGTTACTCTATAGCACCCTCTCTGGTCACAGGCTGGCAGGCATAGAATAACAGTTATTCTTAGAAATGTATTGTGCTGTTGAGTTCTTAATCCCTGATATTCAGGTGGTGCCCCATTTTGATTCAATCATTTTGATAATCTATTATGTTATTAATAGTTGTGATCAGACAGATCAAGTATTAATAAACCTTTAATAACTAAACAAACACTTCCTTTTTTGCACAACACATTGTGTTGGCTATTACCAACTGAAGTTGGGTGTATTAGATAGATATGTATTTTGTTGCACTAGTTAAAACCCATAAACATTTGTCAGTTGATGGAACTCTAATATCTTGCCACTCAAGTCCAAAAAGCTGTTGTTCCGTAAGACCAAATTGTGGCATTATTTGGAACGCCCATCTCCAAACGAAAGGCCAAGTTCCATATAATAGGGTATGTCAGAGACAGGCTGTGAAGACACCCCAAGAAGACCAATTCTTCACTTAGGTAACATAGGCTGTCTTCTACAGTGTTCCAGGCAAGGTTTGCTGGACAATATGACCGCCCAGACAATCTGGAACAGACTGCACACAGCCAATCTCTGGCCTCATAAGACTGCCAGGAGGCCTGCTATGACTGATCCTTCTGTTGTTCAACCGCGGCGAAATGGAGTGACGGAGAAGTCCGAAGAGTTCACGACGGCGTCACGGCAACGTGGTAGGCTCTGCATTGGTTTAACGCAGAACCATAATTCAGGCTTTATCAGGAAAATAACAACTAAACAGCACAATCAGTCTCAAGGTAGTTGTTATTCTAGTGTGCCAGCCTGATGCCAGGGGTGGCGCTATACAGTAACAGTGAAGGAAGGAGTCCGAGTACAGGCCTTTGCAACCAGCAAATATAACAAATATGTGCAAAATAAACACAAACAACTTCTCTCATTCAAATGAATCAGAATGTATTTGTAAGTGTTAAACGATAAAGAAACAACACTTGGAATAAAGTCCGATGCCTAAACTACACACAAACAACAACTAACTAAACATTAAAGACAAACTTCAGATTATGTACGTGTGTGTGTGTGTGTGTGTGTGTGTGTGTGTGTGTGTGTGTGTGTGTGTGTGTGTGTGTGTGTGTGTGTGTGTGTGTGTGTGTCAGGACGTCGTCAAGCCATGTGAGACACCAAAGAAAGATGGCTGCCGACATCACATGATGTAAACAACAAAATGGCTGACATCACGTGACGTGGACCAGAAGGAAAATGGCGAACAAAGTCACGTCACGTAGAACGCCAAAGAAAGGTGGCGGACTTCGTATGCTTTTCAAAACTGCGGGGCAGGTTTCCCTTCGCCCAGTGGTAACTGGTAGTATTGGAGGCTGTCAAAATTCTGTTTAAAGAAAATCTGATTGCGTGTTCAAAAATTGGAAGAAGGAAATGATCTGATCAAAATTCACCAGAGGCTTTTATTGTACAGAATTGTGAGCTCACGGGTCCTACACCAACAAGTTGAAGGGATAAAACACTGACTGTCCTCAGATGCAATAAAAGACGACAACCGCATAACGTAAACATAAATACTACAGCTGGAGATGGTTTAGACTTTGCTGCTCCCGTGGTTGAGTGGTCCTGGAGTCTCGTCTCCCTATCTCCCCCATGAAGATGGCAGGTACACTGAATGCTTTTGAAAGATGAGGAATTATTATTAGACATAAATATTGTATTTGACATGAGATATGAAATTCTACTGATCAAGAACAAAATAAGCCAAAGAAAATGAAAGACATGAAATGTCAAAAGATGGCTTGAAAAGGTACATTTTTTCGGTACCTTTAGCGTTCTGCTGTTTCCCACTCAGGAGCCAGTGTGCAGAGCAAACTCCACTACACTGACTCTAAACTTTTAACAGGAAAACAGGAGGACAAACCGCCTTGGTAGTGAGGGAACACGTTATCGGGGCCACCTACACAGGCCTATAACAATTCAATCTCTTGTCTAGTTCTATAGCTGCAGCTATGACTACTGACTCTAACACACTAGAGTTTACACCAACTAGAGGTTTACTAACACCAACTAGAGGTTTACTAAACACTAACTATAGGCTTTACTGAACAGAAAGGTTTTAAGTTTGGTTTTAAAGGTGGAGGTGGTTTCAGCCTCCTTAACCCAGATCTGAAGTTGGTTCCATAGTAATGGTGCCTGATAGCAGAAGGCCGTCCTTCAAATCTACATTTCTAGGATACTCTAGGAACTACGAATAAAAACCTGCACTCCGAGGACGGAGAGCTCTGCCAGGAACATAAGGCACTATCAGGTCTTGCAAATATTGCGGCGCTAAGCCGTTTTGGGCTTTATACGCAAGTAATACAATTTTAAATTGGATTCAGAATTTTACGGGTAACCAATAGAGCGACGTGGAGAGACGTGGCCTCTCTTACTGATCCCTGTCAGCACTCGCGCTGCTGCATTTTGGATCAGCTGGAGGATATTCAGCAAATTACTTGGACATCCTGCGAATAACACAACACAGTAATCTAGCGCCAAGAGACTTTTCTTTAAGTAGCGACATGATACAGGTGTGTACCGAGTTTCGTGCATGTACGTCAAAATGTATTGTGGGGCTTGAGGCACAAAGTTTTATCTCTATGGACCAATCAGATGAAGGGGGAGCGCGCTTTTTGGTGTCTATCGTCGCCACGGTAACGCTTTTGACTGAGAAAAGTAATGCGCATCGTCGTAGGATCGAGACGCACATTTTGATGTATAACCAGGGCTGCACATAATTATTTTGGTGTGGTGCTCAGAGGAGCCCCTGGATATGTGACTTGGGGCTCCAAAAACGCGGTGACCCGTCTCGCCAGATTGATAAAAGAGGGATGCAGGAATAAGTTATAGGAAAAACTATATTTATTAACTTATAAAGATGAATTAACAAATTATGGTGCGTGTTAGTCTGTAGAGTCAGTATAAAAGTTACAGTTTTTATCGGCCAGATTGGGATGCTCACGGCATATTTTGCACCTAGGGTTGCCAATTTTCAGAAATAGAAATAAAGGACGCCCCGATTTCAGCAGCGCAGGAGCCAAAAAAAAGCCCCAAAACTTCTAAACTGCATAAAAAATGTGTTTATTTTATATGAAAAAACGTGTTCTTTAATAGCATTGAAATTGCAGCCAACCATATAGCAGCTGAAATAGCCTCCTATGCTATGTATGTCCACATCAGCCAAGGTGTAGAATATTGCTTCAGGTGAAGAATATGGTGTAAAAGTTAACTTATTTCAATAATTCAACTAGAATATGGTGTAAAAGTTAACTTATTTCAATAATTCAACTAGAATTTGGTGTAAAAGTTAACTTATTTCAATAAATCAACTAGAATATGGTGTAAAAGTTAATTTATTTCAATAATTCAACTAGAATATGGTGTAAAAAATAATCTATTTCAATAATTCAACTTAAAAGGTGAAACTAATATATTACCTAGTCTTATTACATGCAAAGCAAGATATTTTGAACCTTTACTTGTTATAATTTTGATGATGGAATTGTTTATTGAATTCATAAAATATTCTTTAATTTATTTTTTATTTGGGGTTTTCATAAACTGTGAGCCATAATCAGAGAGCAGCATCTAGCTGGTGCAGGTAACTGCTGCACGCAGTGACGGACACTGGCGGATTTATGGTTCCGCGTTGCACCAACGCAGAGCTTACGGGGTAGGATACGCGGGAACGCGAACGTACGGTATGCGTCGCCGCGTAACATCATGCAGCCACTTCTCGGCGAACACACGTTTTCTGTTCGATTCGGGTAGTGGTTCAGTTTGGCGTCTCTTTGTAGTTGGTGGTGGTGGAACGCCAAAATAATTACTTCATGGCGCTTGCTTCTTGGACATTTTGACGAGACGTGTCGGGGTTTGTTCAGTAAAGCTGATCCTTACCTCTCTTCCTGCCCAACCCACCGCCGCCACGATCATGGAGGGGGAGTAAAGACGCGCTGTGATTGGCCAGTACCAACTTTGAGTGGCAGTTCTGGGGAAAAGCTCTCGCAATACATTTTTTAATATTAGTATTCTGGTCTGGCCACAACCAATAATATGAGCCCCAGCTGTTGGTACGCAAAAGCGCTTCGCAGCACAAGATTGACAGCCCACTGTGGATTTTGATGGCGCATGCGCTCTGGCGGCCCACTTATGTGCAGCCCTGTGTATAACACACCTGGGTGCACGTTACGGTTCGGGCGAAGAAGCGGCTGAAGAATTGTCATAAATTGCGCCAAAATTACATGATTCATTAAAAATGGCCAACTTCCTGTTCGGTTTCGGCCATGGCGCCAAGAGACTTTTCTTTAAGTTGCGACATGATACATGTGTGTACCGATTTTCATGCATGTACGTCAAACCGTATTGTGGGGATTGAGGCACGAAGTTTTCTAGGGGGCGCTGTTGAGCCATTAGGCCACGCCCATTAATGCAAACCGTTAAATATCAAATATTTCGCCAGGCCTGGCTTGCGTGCAAAATTTGGTGACTTTTGGGGCACGTTTAGGGGGGACAAAAAGGCCCTCATTTCATTGTAAAAATAAAAACAAGAAAATGAAATCCGCGCATGACTTTCACCCCCCCCCCCCCCCCACACACACACACACACACACACAAATGTGGTCTTAAAATCGGGGCTGGTCTCAGAGTGAGGCCTCAGAGCCAGGTCCCCAAAGTTGAAATTGACGCTTCCCATGTTCACATAGGACTGTGGCCCAATACTTCACTGTCAGGCCCATTTACACTGATGTCAGCAACATGTGCACTGGAACCTGAACATGTAGAGGACCGTTATGTTCAGCGATGAGTCTAGTTTCTGCCTATGGCAGTTAGATCATAGGATCAAAGTGTGGAGAAGACACGGAGAACACTATGCTGATTGCATAGCTAGAGTAACATCTTTTGATGGAGGCAGTGTGATGGCGTGGGGCGGCATCTCACTCACTGAAAAAAAGAGATTCTGCGACCAGTGGCAATCCCATATTTCCAGTATGGGACCAAGCTAACCTCCAAGATAATAATGCTCAACCCCACAGAGCGGGGTTTATCAGACTACTTCCAGAAGTTGGGAATGAAGAGGATGGAATGGTCTGCCTACAATCCTTACCTCAACCCACTGAACACTTGGGCATAATGTTCATGCCAGAGTGCAGTTAACTGGTTCCTGACCAAAACATTTTCATTTTCATACTTTCCTGTAAAACTCAGGCAGCAGCAGACAGAGCTATTCCAGAAATACGTATAACATCAGGAGACGAATCCACAAATCCTAAAATCATTAATGATCAGTTCAGACAGTTTTATAGTAATCTTTATACATCAGAATCCAATGTTGATACTTCGGAAATCAATGATTTCCTAGACAAAATTAACATTCCAGTAATTGGGCCGTCGGCTCGGGCTAGTATTGATGTTGCCATATCACCAGAGGAAATCACTCAAGCTATAAACTCTATGCACAGCGGCAAAGCAGCGGGGCCGGACAGTTTCCCCATAGAATTTTATAAAGCCTTCTCCACAAAGTTAACTCCCATACTAGGTTCAGTATACAAAGAAGCATTTGTAGCCAAGAGGTTGCCGGAGACGATGACACAAGCCACTATTGCAGTTTTACCTAAAAAGGGCAGAGACCATAAGTCCATGAGTATTCTCTGTTGTGATTATAAAATTCTCACTAAGATTCTTTCTCATCGGCTTGACACAGTGATCCATCAGATTATGCACCTGATCAGACTGGTTTTGTCCCTGGTAGACAATCTTTTTATAACATGCGTCGGCTTTTCAACGTACTTTACCCTTCTCAGTCCACCCAGTGGCCAGAAGAATAATGTCGCTCGATGCGGAGAAGGCCTTCGATCGTATTGAATGGAGGTTCCTTCTAACGGTCTTAGAAAAGTTTGGATTTGGCCCATCGTTTATCAATTGGATCACACTTCTTTATACGGCTCCTAAGGCTGCAGTTCTGACCAACTCTATATGTTCAGATTACTTCGGCCTTCAGCGTTCGGTCCGCCAGGGTTGTAGTCTCTCTCCATATTTATTTGATCGCTATTGAGCCTTTAGCTATAACACTCATAGAGGATGATAGAATAGCTGGCATTGAGAGGCGGGGCTCCTTACACAAGGCCTCGCTTTACGCGGACGACCTGCTCATATACATATCAAATCCAATTCAATCTATCCCTCCGCTCATTGACACACTTACTCATTTTGGTAGGCTCTCGGGCTATACATTGAATTTTTCCAAAAGTCTTTTTTTTCCAATTAACCAGCTGGCCTTGGATCTTACTTATACTGACCTCCCGTTTAAATTGGAAGTTCATTCATTTACTTACCTGGGAATCTCTGTTACTCGATCCTATAAGGATCTGTATGAGCATAACTTTAAGAAGCTTCTAGACCGCACAAGACTGGATCTTGAGAGATGGGCTTCATTGTCCATGAGATACCTAGCGTTCACTTTTTCAGATTCCTCCAAGTTCGTAGTGATGCTAGAGAACATTTTTCATTCCCAACTATGCCGGACGAGAGCATAATAGACACTATACTAGACTGGAATCCATACACCAAGGGTAGTATTTCAAAGATATATATGACAACACAGGATATCGGCCCTCCTCTCTTGGACAAAACCAAATCAGCCTGGGAACAAGATCTAAGTTTAGAGCTCGGAGAAGGGATCTGGGAACGCTCTCTGGGGCGCATTCACACCACCTCTTTATGTCTTAGACATTGTTTGATTCAATTCAAAGTAATTCATAGTTTGCATTTCTCGAGAGAAAAAAAAATCTAAAATTCATCCTGATGTTGACCCTACTTGTATAAGATGTCACCTGAAGCCTCTATTGGACATATGTTCTGGGGTTGCACGGCTCTGACGACATTTTGGAAGAATATTTTCGATGCCTTCTCGACCATTTATCATATGATTATTGAACCCAACCCTATGACTGCTATATTTGGAGTTCCCACGGATGATGCACCAGTTACCTCTCTCTCCTCAAGCCAATTTTAGAAATCTGACAAACCCCCAACATTCACAGAATGGGTCAAAGATGTGATATATTTTATACCTTTAGAAAAGGTTACCCTGATGAAGGTCTTCTGACCGAAAGCTTGGTTTATTAAAGATACTTGCATTGATCCAAGTGTGCAGATCCTCTTTTTTACATAGTCTACACATGGTTTTCTGGCACCTTGGCATATTTTGGTCGTGAGTGCGGTGACTGGCTCCTGGTTTAGAAAAGCTCAGATACAACAAATTCAAATCTCGCTAAAAATGTATAAAGGCCTGGTCCCCTTTCTAAGAATTCGTCCTTACGCTGTCTTTCGATGATGTAGCTTAGCATTTATTTTTGTCATGTTTACAGTGTTACTAGGATGTGTGGAAACCCTCAATTGTACTATTAACTGACAAATGTTTGAACTAATGTGTAACCCTTAACCGTCCATGTGTTATTCATCTATTTATTTATTTTATCATCATTATTGTTGTTATTATTACTAATGTTATTTTAATTATGTATTTTATTTTATCTTTTTTTTATCTCCTTTTTTTCCCAATATTATGTTTTATTGCTATTATCTTCTTTGTATGTGGGAACCGGGGAGGGTGGGATATATGTGGGGTTGTATGTCTTACAAAATATTGAAAAATCTTATAAATAAAGTTGTAAAAAAAAAAGAAAGAATTAGGTGTGTTAAATCAGGAAAACATCTAAAACATGTAGGATACCGGCCCTCAAGGACCAGGATTGCCCACCTGATCTAAAGGCTTAAACATAAGCGTTGGTCATAATGCAAATTATTCATATTATATATCATATATATCCAATATTTAATTAAATATTTCTTTAAAGAATTTCTTTCTTTAAAGAACTTTTACTTCAACCCACCAATGAGATTACATAAATCAATGGCTTTAAAATTGCAGAAACCTTTCATTTCCAGTAATGCTCTTGAATCTTGTTTTGTAGGTGATGCTGAATAGTCCCAAACGGATTGAGGAAGAAAAAGCCAAAATGGCCACAAAGGAAAAAGCTTTGCAAGAAAAAGAAGGAAAGAAGCCTCCACAAAAATCTAACAACACAGTCAATGGGACAGGTGGAACACCTGTGCACATCAACACTTTACAGGTGAAGACAACTTACTGCATGAACTAATAAGTATTTGAATATATTTTAGTTTAAGTGGCATGCAAAGGTTTTGAGAATCAAAAATATAAAATGAATTAGTACTGGTACACAAATCTATAAACAAAATCAACCATTTTTAACTGATTAGCTGTCCCCAAAAACATGTTTTTGTGTTGAAACTTTTGCGTGTCATTACTTTTTGTGTCTTTAAAACATCAATAACATCAATAAAGATAGTTAAAATTCTATCTTGAACACAAGTCAATGCGCTTACTTTAACGAGGGTAAATGACAAATGACTAACTTGAACCTTTCTTAGGCATGTTTTAAGACCAGAAAAAGGAAGGTTCCATTTTAAACTGAAAATTTTCCTTGTTATTGAAAATAAATTGCAGCTTGATGCTTAATACATTGTGTATTATAGTTTCTTCTTTCAGTGAAAATATAACACTGCTCTTATAGAATAGATATACCTTTGCTAAGTAGAGTTTGTCTTAGTAGAAAATCATTAGACTCTATGTTTTGGACTAAACCTGAAAACATAACTGAACCCATTTGAAACTGAATGGCAAAATGCCTGAAGTGATAAAATCAGCTCACCTTATTCAATGCATCTCTATCTTTTATCAGGTGGTGGAAAATCGCTGTAAGAAGGTTTGCACCTCAAAGTCAGATCTTCGTTCCAATGACTTCAGCATTGTGGGATCTTTGCCTCGAGACTTTGAACTTTCCAACTTTGACTGTTATGGTAAACCAGTTGAAGTTACAGGAGCCCTCAAGTCCCAGAACAAAACCAACAAAAAAAAACCACCACCCAAACCCGTCATACCTGCAGCTGCAAAACGTGTCGATCTATATGCAAGAGCACTCTTCCCCTTCACCTTCCTATTCTTCAATGTTGTTTACTGGTCAATCTATCTGTGAGAGAGGAAAGGAAAAGTAGGATGACGATTAAGTGATTTGTAGAGACCACCTACAGCCATATTGAAGCTATTTTTAACTGAAATATGACAGTAAATGCATATACTGAACTGTGTTAGTTTTTGAAATATTTTAGAGATATGTGTGGGAAGCTGCATAGAATGCTTGGGTCCCTGGGAGTAACAGTAATTTTAATGCAAATAGAAAAACCTTGTCGCTGTTTGCTTATCTCCCCTTAAAGTCTATGCATTTTTATCTATGCATGTGTTTGTCTGCTAGAGGACATTGCATGTCATGTTACTGTTGTAGATGCACCTATACTTCCTAACTATTAGTTATTTGAGTTATCAAACTCTAAAATGGGCAATAGAGGGAATGTTCATGACGTCACAGATGCGACTTCACAGCGGGTTACGCCCACTGAGTGTCAGAAAGACTGAGTGACAGAAAGACTGAGTGTCAGAAAGACTGAGTGACAGAAAGACTGAGTGTCAGAAAGACTGAGTGTCAGAAAGACTGAGTGTCAGAAAGACTGAGTGGCAGAAAGACTGAGTGTCAGAAAGACTGAGTGGCAGAAAGACTGAGTGTCAGAAAGACTGAGTGGCAGCGTAAACTTTCAGTTTGAGCAACTGGAAAACATCTAAAATGGGAAAGAGCTGTTGTGCGATCGACTGGACTCATAGATTTAGCAAGAAATCAGAGTTATCGTTTTACAGACTGACGAAAAGTAAGCTTAAGAGAGACAAATGGATCGCTGCAATTCACAGAAACAACTGGATTCCAGACACCGAAACGTGGATTTGCGGTTCCCATTTAGTATCAGGTAATGTTGGATTTTTGGGTAGCTAACGTTAAACGGTCAAATCATATAGGAGGGAAATTCGTTGTCCTCATCACTTTAATTTCACCAACAAATCCTGCCTTGAAGTCAGACCAAGCCTCAAGACTTTTGTAAGCCTTCAAGCTTTGCTTCATGTATTTCCTCAGCGTAGAAATTAAGTACATTTAAATATCAGGAAACTCGTGGCCAAATATTAATGTCCATGGACCACTGGTTCTTGGGGTAACTGTATGGGTCTCTGTCAAATCCAACTGACTTTAATTTAAGCTGGTAATCAGCTGTTATCCCGTCTTCTCCACTAGTTGCAGACATTTTTGCTGATGTTTTGCCACTCAGTGTGAGTAAGGGGGCTGGTCCAGTGGGGAAGTGACGTCAATGCAGACCCTCTATACTATACTATATTTAAAAAAAACTAGACATAATATTTAAGAAAAATAAATGAAAAGCAAAAATACATTTGTCTCTAACTTTTTTTATGGTACTATATTGTTATTGCTATAATAGTCGTATGTCATGATGTGATTTATTGTATATCATCTTGAGAATTCTATGAAAAGTGCTGAATTTTGAGAGATTTTTCACATCAGTTTGGATGCTGTGCTGCTTGAAGGATTTTCACCATTACTTTTGGCACGTTTGAACATGTGTTATGCTAACCAGCCATAACAGTGGATACATTGTTTCTAAGTACAAGCAGCTGAACAAGATTTCAAAAGCTCAAAAACTACCAACAAAGATGTGGATGTAGAACAGGATGTCTTGATTATTATAAGGAACATGATGTCACTCGCATCATGCAAAAAGGTAAAAGAAGTGATGATGGCCAGTCCAGGCTTGGTCTGTTTGCAGTGCAGTAGTGAATTGCTGGCTGTTCTGCAGAGATGTTGTTGTTGGTGATTATGACCTCCTGACCGTTCTACAGCATTGTCCCTACATCTCCCAAAGAGGTATACGGAAAATGACCTCTATGCCAAAGCAGAACATCTACATTGGTGAAACATCAAGAAATTACATAACAGTCAAGAAATTACAGGAAACATCACTGCCCTGTCAACATGGAAACATGCTAGCAAAGATGCAGATGGTGCAACAACTGCCCTGTGTATGGATGCTTAAAGTGTGATGTACCACTCCACATTGAGTGCTTCAAGACTTTTCATGGAGAGTGAAGCATGCAAGGTGGGCTTTGCTCCTATGTTGAATAGATCAAATTTACTGAAACTGGTTAAAGCGACTACAAACAGAGCCGGATTAACGCAAAGGCAGACTAGGCACGTGCCTAGGGCCCGACAGGGGGGGGGCCCAGACAGAGGGACAAAAAAAAAAAAAAAAAAAAAAAAAAATTTTTTTTTTGTCTGCACACATATTAATGGTTGATAACATGCCGGTAAAAACCTAAGGCGTATATATATGTGCATTATTACTATATTTAGTATACATACATATATATATACGCATACATACGCACAGGGCCGCCGTAAGGGATGTGCGAACCGTGCGACCGCACGGGGCCTGGCGCCCCAAGGGGCCTGGTGCTATGGACCGTTTTTTTTTTTCCTCCAACTTTTTTTTTTTTTCCTTATAAATATCAACAGTCACGTTCCATTACAGACCTAAATGTGTACTAGTCTGTGCATATCAATAAATATATGTGCAATGATGCGCGTGTCTGTTGTTCAATACAACTGATCAGACCGAGCGCAGACACAAGCTAGTCTGATCCAGACGGTGGAGTTGGAACAAACTGTCACACAATGTCGAGAGAACGAGACAGATTCAGGAAATTTCCATCAGGGGATGAAAAAAGAAAAAAACTAAAGAAAATGGAAGAGTTTAATGCCTCTCTGAAAGGCACGTTTGATAAATTTGTTACAAAAATCACTGATCCGCCCGGGTCTCAAGCAGCCATGGGGCCCCGCGTCGAGGTAAGCCCAGATGATGATGAGGCAGGGGAAGGTATCCAGTATTTTGCTAATTGGAGAGTTAAAATTGCGCATATAGACACCCGATCCGACCCGAAAAACCCAAAAATTTTGCGGGCCCCCCTGGCTATTTCACACAGGGCCTCGCAAACCTCTCAAACGGCTCTGCATACGCATACACATACATACATATACACATACAGACATACATACTACAGCACACTTTGTCTTACTGCAAATTCTATTGGTCTTTGTAGATTTGACTTCTTATTTAACTATTCAATTTAATCAACACATTTAATTAAGATTTTCTGCAAAATGCTCACAATCGATAAGATAAGGATAATTTAATAGCATTTAATAGAGCATTGTAATAACGTATAAATAATAAAAATCTAAAAATAGTCTGATAGACTGTTTAATATACAACACATGACTTATTTTGGAATACAAAGAACCAAGTTGACTATGACTTTGCTATGTAAAATGTGAATTAAGTTTTATTAGTAACTTTGGTAAGTTTAAGATTTCATAAATAACATCGATGGAGGGGGGCCCAAAAATCACAGGCTGCCTAGTGTAGTCCATTTATTTAATCCGGCTCTGACTACAAATTAACTATTTACATTTTTGTCCCTTTATAGTACCCTAAAATATGCACTGCCTTTACAGCTGTTTGAGTATTTCTGAGGAACAGTAAATGCTTACATGCAGTGAGTTATGTTTTTATTGAAAATTGAAAATGAGTACACTCATCTTCTAGTCATGCCATTATGTAAATGGCCAGTACATTTTAGGACAATCTAAAAACAAAAACATAGATAGAAAGGTCTATACATCAGTTGGAATTTGTGGCCCTGTTCACATGCTTACACATGCTCACATGCTTACACACATCACTTGAAGTTAGTTTCTTTATCAGAAGAACAGCCTTGAAGAGGAGACGAAAAAAGTGTTTACATGAGTACAAGGTGTAGTCAGATTGAGGAAGTAGCAGCCAGGAGGTGAGATCTCCTAAAGGGTGAAGTCCACAAGGATTCGGGAATGAAAGAGGATGAAGATAGTTGAGTGATTGGGTAAAATCCAAATCTACATGGGTTTCCAAAAATGTGATAAACCACAGTTCATTTTTGTTTTAACAGGGGGATAATCACTTTTTCACACAGGGCCATGTAGGTTTGGATTTTTCTTTCCCCTTAATAATAAAAACCTTCATTTAAAACTGCATTTTGTGTTTACTTGTGTTATCTTTGTCTAATATTTAAATGTATTTGATGATCTGAAACATTTAAGTGCGACAAACATGCAAAAAAATAAGAAATCAGGAAGGGGGCAAACACTTTTTCACAGAACTGTATATGTATATATATATATATATATATATATATATATATATATATATATATATATATATATATATATGTATATATATATATATATATATATATATATATATATATATATATATATATATATATAAGTATATATATATATATATATATATATATATATATATATATATATATATATATATATATATATATACACACACATTGGCACAACTTGTCTTTATTTTCTGCAGCGGCGGAGTATCAGATTGTAATGCTTCATGTTTTAAATAAAAGTTTATGTTGTTCACATTGGTATAATTATGACAGACGTAAATGCAGACATCCACAATGAGCACTATCCACCTTATTCCTGGAGCCTCTACTGTAGAAACTGCTGTGGGAGTAACTTCCGGTTAGCCGCCGGAAGTTCCGTAACGCCATTGACTAACCATGGCAGCTGAGCATGAACAGCGGTTTATTTTAAAGCAATTTGCTTTCAATCTAGCAGAGAAGTTACGGTTTTGTTTTCTGACATTTAATGTTTAACATGTTTATCAACCGTAGCATTTACTAAAATGTCCTTGCGGAGCTCGGGTACGTCGTTTTGTGGAGGAAAACCTGCATCATACTTTGTGGCTGGGATCCGACAGACTGCCGGAGGAGAGACGGGAATCCTCAGAGGATTGACAGGAATATCAGGTATGATTTCAGGTTAATGTCATGAGAATATCAGGTGTGATTTCAGGTTAATGTCATGAGAATATCAGTTATGATTTCAGGTTAATGTCATGAGAATATCAGGTATGATTTCAGGTTAATGTCATGAGAATATCAGGTATGATTTCAGGTTAATGTCATGAGAATATCAGGTATGATTTCAGGTTAATGTCATGAGAACATCAGGTATGATTTCAGGTGTATGGAGGACACAGCATTGTAGTATTTGTCCGGTAATGACAACCTTTAGTATTATTTATTATTATTTTCTGTGCAGTTAAAATACAAAGTGTGTTTATGGCACGGACTGCAGGGCAGCATTAGAATAAAAATACAATAGTTTCACTACAGACATGTTGATAAGAAAAAAGTTTTTTGTTAATTAAGTACTCAGTACTCGAGTTGTAAAAAAGAAATCAGGGGGGATGGTGGATTTTATCATATGGGGATAGATAATTTTTGCTGATTACAAATAATATAATATATTACAAATAATAGCACTGACCAAAACACCTGCAGAAATACTGCAGGAATGACATAGCAGCAGTTAAATGCAGCCTTCTGTAAGCTTTAAATATCCACTGGGCTTACATCAAATACATCAAAACACAACAATAAAAAACACTTTTCTGAACTTATCAATATGACTCCGTCCTTCACAGGATAAGTAAAATGGATCACTGCAAAAACTCTAAATCTTAACAAGAATATTTGTCTTATTTCTAGTTAAAATGTCTCATTTTAGTAAAAAAATCTCATTACACTTAAAACAAGACTCATCCCTGGAAAAAACAGCAATTTTCACCTGTTTCAAGTAGATTTTCACTTAAAATAAGTAAAAAAATCTGCCAGTGCAACAAGACTTTTTTTGCTTGTAATAAGAAGATAAATCTTGTCCCACTGGCAGATTTTCTTACTTATTTCAAGTGAATATTTACCTGAAACAGGTGAAAATTGTCACATTTTTGTGGTGATGACTCTAACCAGAATGTTAAATGTAAATGTTGAAATAGCAGTAAAACCACTTTCATTGATGAACTGACATAAGGGATGTAAAGGGGGGATGGCAGTTTTACAGGGGGGATGATTTGGACCGTTTTTATTTCAGGGGGGGATGCCATCCCCCTCATCCCCCATCAACTCCAGTACTGGCTGTGATAATGTACCGGTTTTTTCCTAAACTTCTGGAGGGCTTAGGTGATGTGGTTGCAGGTGGGGGGGTTGTGGGTCTTCCCCCAGGTACATTTGATGAGGGGGCTGGGGGTGTTATAGTGGTAGGGAAAACCCTAATGTATCATATCTTATCTTAATAATTGTGTACTGTATTGCTCCCTCAGATGAGCCTGACCAGATGGATCAGAAGGAGGAGCTGTGATCAACACCAAAGCTTCCTGTGATGCCCAAACACAGTGGTCAGACCCAGGGATGGAGGACCACACCTATTCTATTATTTACGTGCTGGAGATGAGGTGATGGGTGACCGTGGTTTCACAGTTAGAGACTTGCTGGAGGAGCGTAGGGTGAAGCTAATCATTCCAGCTCACACGCAAAGGATGCCAGCTGACCAGTGAGGAGGTCACTCGCACACGCCGCATTGCTCACGCCCGCATTCATGTTGAAAATGGCACCTGAAGGTGTACAAGATTCTTTCTCAAACAGGACCAAATTAACTTTGTGCCCAAAATTGACAAAATGCTCAAGATTTGTGCTGGTTTAGTGAATTAAAGAGCTGAGTTTATTTCAAGTGAAAAGTGAGAAGACATTTAATATTGCACTTAAACATACTTACATATTTCATTCATTTAACATTTTCTGAAAACAATTTAGGTACCGTTACACTTACAGTATCTTTAACACATAACTCTCAACAGGTTAAGTGCTGTATGTAGTTTGTAGAGCTGCACTTACATATTTCATTCATTTAACATTTTCTGAAAACAACTGAGGTCCAGCTGCAATTGTTATTTTTTTGAGGAAATAAAAGTATAAATATTGTGATTTCAGTTAGTCAGGTGTGAATATTTTCTGGTTTCTTAAGTCCTCCGACAGTAAACTGAATTTCTCTCACTTAAGACACAAATGTAATGTGCTTTTGTTAAACAATATTTTTGTGTTAAAATGTTTTGATTCATGTCCCTATATTGTATGTCCTAATATGTCAGGAGGGGATCTTTCAGGTTCTGTTTTTAATAAAACTGAAAACAAAAATGAAGTCTGTTGTTCTGTTTTCCCCCTAGCTTTATACAGAGGGGCAGAGCTGAATCTTCTTTGTACCAAATTCATCTACAAATGTTTGTGTGAAGTATGTGTGAAAAGTTCTGGAGGTGTTTCATGTGTGTATCTGAAGTCTTTGTCAAATGAAATTTGGAACTCCAGGTGCTCAGTTGGTGTCCAGATAAGCAGCTTGCAGCTCTGCAGCCCCAGGCACATCACTGCCAGCTGGACCTGAAAGAATAAATATAAAAGAAGCTTACAGTTTGTCTTAATGAAGGTTCACAAGTAGCCTACCTGTCACATTAGTTCATAGATTATAAGCAGTACTCGAGTTGTAAAAAAAAAAATCAGGGGGGATGGTGGATTTTATCATATGGGGACGGATAATTTGTGCTGATTACAAATAATATAATATATTACAAACAATAGCACTGACCAAAACACCTGCAGAAATACTGCAGGAATGACATAGCAGCAGTTAAATGCAGCCTTCTGTAAGCTTTAAATATCCACTGGGCTTACATCAAATACATCAAAACACAACAATAAAAAACACTTTTCTGAACTTATCAATATGACTCTGTCCTTCACAGGATAAGTAAAATGGATCACTGCAAAAACTCACAATCTTAACAAGAATATTTGTCTTATTTCTATTTAAAATGTCTCATTTTAGTAAAAAAAAATCTCATTACACTTAAAACAAGACTCATCACTGGAAAAAAGAACAATTTTCACCTGTTTCAAGTAGATTTTCACTTAAAATAAGTAGAAAAATCTGCCAGTGGAACAAGATTTTTTTGCTTGTAATAAGAAGATAAATCTTGTCCCACTGGCAGATTTTCCTACTTATTTCAGGTGAAAATTTACTTGAAACAGGTGAAAATTGCCAAATGTTATTTTCTGATGATGACTCTAAATGTTGAAATAGCAGTAAAACCACATTCATTAATGAAATGACATAAGGGATGGAAAGGGGGATGATTTGGACCGTTTTTATTTCAGGGGGGATGCCATCCCCCCTCATCTCGAGTACTGATAATTAACAATATTTACCCACCTGGAGGAGTATCCACTTTGCCCATTGGGAAGAATGAGATACTTCTCATCTTCTAAGCATTTCTTCACTTCTTCAGGTCGTCCTCCCATCCCTCAACAGCAGGAGGCAGAGGTGAGATGATATTGTCCCGTTTGAGCTGTGACAGGTGGTGTTTCCACATGTTTTATATCCCCGACGCTCGGAGAAAGAGGGTTAACGCGTTCACTCAGCATGGAAACAAACGCCGGTTGGGGCAGCACCGGAAGTAGCTCCCACAATTCGCGCAAAGCCTCATGGGCCGTAGGAATAAGGTGGATAAGACTAGTATATAAAATGCGTGACAGGAAAACGGAACAAGGAGCCATTTTTCATCCCATGAACTTCATTCATGGTGTCGATTCTTAAAATACAAACTAGAAAAAAAAAGAATGTAATGATGCACAAAGCTAAATATTAGCATTCACAAACCCTTACAAACATAATAAAACCACAACTCTTCATGGAACGCAACAAAAAGCAAAGAACAATGTTACCCATAATGCAATGCGGTCAAAACAATTACAGCACGTTACTCTGTTTTCTTTTACAGCTTAAATCGGAAGAAATGCCTCCAAATAAATTATTTTTCTAGGCCTCAACCTTTGACAGGAGTGTCGCCAGCTCACGGCCGATGTTTCTTTTTTAAATTTGTTTTACTTGTTTTTGCAAGTTCCTTGTTAGGAAGAGCGGTTTTTAATAGGTATTTATGCTCATTATCATATTCAAATGAATCTACTTGAGGGAGGAGACAGGGCGGAGTGTTGTGCTCTCGCATGTGCGCTCAATTCCACGTTGATTGTGGTTTTCACTGGTGCCCCTCCCCCCACTGCCGAAAAAAAGAACGTCACTCCAGCAAACTTATGTTTCATAAAAATGTGAAAATATTTCCAAATGGTCTTGGCATGACGCGCAACAATTCGGCTTCATTTGAAGTCTCTTGCCTAAACATAAAATTTCATAAAAAATATGGGCAACATCTGTGCAGTGTTTGAGGTTAATTGTGTGACGGACTTCTCCAGACACTATGTGTTATAGTGTATGTTTAATAGGCCTGTTGAAAGGCATCTGATCCTAAAATTTCACTGTCCTAAGATAAACGAGTGATTTTTTATATTTTTTTGAATGAGTAGGTACCAGAGATCAGGTACTTCCCATTCAATGGCGAAGGATGGGGCATTTCACCAATATTCACAAAACTGACACGTGCAATAAACAGTCATGACAACATGCAACCTTGTCACTGCTGACGTAACTAAAATACTCGCTTGTCATTTGCGCACACGTGCAGTCCAGCATCAGAACATCAACTCAACTACTTCGCTGTGACGTCACTTACATAGAAGCCAATAAATCCAACAAATCAACACTCACATAAACACAGCTTAACAACGATTGAAATGTTGAAGCCATTTCTACAGTGATGGGAGGGTCATCGTCGTCGATTGGCTATATATTCAATCGTTTTTGATGTAATGTTTTGCACTGTTACTAATAGAAGCAATATTATTTGTATAAAACAATTGTTTTGTCATGTTTTAATAATTGACACTACCATTCTGCACTGTACACGGTGGCAGCGAGTACTTTTCTGGTTCAACTACAGTGGGGCTAACCATGTTAAAGTTCAGCGTTCGTGCATTACACTTTATTTTTTCTTGTTTGTATTTTAAGAAATTACACCATAGCTTCAGTTGATGGGATGAAAAACGGCTCTCCTCATTCCGTTGCTGTCACGTGATTTACATACTAACAGATTAAGCCTGATATATGTGTGTTTTCAGTCTTACAACTCGCAGAATACGTGTCCAATATCACCTCTCTCATAAGTATAACAATGTGGACAGCCGTAACTTATATTTAATCCTTGAAGCATCAGGATCTGATACTTCACTGCAGAAATAAAGACAAGTTGTTCCAACGTGATTATCGAGGTGCAAATGTAAGAAATATAGAACAGATATGCATCCAAAGGAGGAGAAAATGGTCTAGTTCTGGACTGTTAAGACCGTTTAGCTGAGTTCTCTTCTTTATTTTATTTCATTTATTTATTTTAACAAAAACGCATACAGGTACAGGACAAGAAGGGACACTAGAAAAAAACAAAACAAACAGACAAAAAAAACAGTACAAAACAACAAAGTCAATGTCTATGTAGCCGTGTATGTGGGTGTGTGCGTGTGTGAGTGCGTTTATGTACGTATGCATGTGTGTGGTGTGTATGAGTATGACTGTTTTCTAGAATGATGGTTATTTTAGGAGAGAGACAGCAGCCCAAAAAAATAACAGCGGGGAGGACTCGGGCTTCACCTCCAGGTAGGGCTTGGGAATTGGGAATTAAAAGTTGCGTTCCGTATTGAACCAATACGGACATATATTATGCTCTTATTGATGTCATGCAAAACGTCATTCGTAGTAAATTTAACTAAAGGTGAAACAAATATATTATTTCCCCACTACATTCAAAGTGAGATATTTCAAGCCTTTATTTGTTATGATTTTGGTGATTATGGCTCACAGTTTATGAAAACCCAAATAAAAAATAAATTAGAGAATATTTAATGAAATCAATAAACAATTCCAAATTATAACAAATAAAGGTTTAACATATCTTGCTGTGCATGTAATAAGACTAGGTAATATATTAGTTTCACCTTTTAAGTTGAATTATTGAAATAAATGAACTTTTACACCATATTCTAGTTGAATTATTGAAATAAGTTAACTTTTACACCATATTCTAGTTGAATTATTGAAATAAGTTAACTTTTACACCATATTCTAGTTGAATTATTGAAATAAGTTAACTTTTACACCATATTCTAGTTGAATTATTGAAAGAAATTAACTTTTACACCATATTCTAGTTGAATTACTGAAATAAATTAACTTTTACACCATATTCTAGTTGAATTATTGAAATAAATTAACTTTTACACCATATTCTAGTTGAATTATTGAAATAAATTAACTTTTACACCATATTCTAGTTGAATTATTGAAAGAAATTAACTTTTACACCATATTCTTCACCTGTATGTATATTATACATCTGGGCTGAAGGACATACATAGCATAGGAGGATATTTCAGTTGCTAGTATGGTTGTCTGTCTGTACAGTCATGCAAGTTCAATGCTATTAAAGCACTTTAAACTTTAAATCAAAGCATTTTGTTTTTTCATATAAAATAAACACATTTTTATGCAGTTTAGAAGTTTTGGGGCCTTTTTTTTGGCTCCTGCGCTGCTGAAATCCCCTAGTCACCTCCCAACGGCAAGAAGTGACGTGTGCGCTTGAATAGTGTGTCCGAATTAATGCACACTACTGATATTTACTCAAAAGTGTGCCGAACTAAAGTATACTTTTTAGTATATTGTGGCGGACACAATAACGGACCTCGCACCCATCAGGACTGTATGGAAGGGGGCGTGGTCACAAGCATTTATTTGGTTGCTTAGCAACGTGTGTTAGTTTAAAGTTGTCAACTGACAGTTCTTTTGGTGAGTTGGATTCTGCTGTCACGGAATAAAGACGTGTTTTACCAACCTCTGGAGTCGAGCCTCATCCTGCCACATTGGTGACCCCTTGTTTGAACATGTTTGAGGAAACAGAAGACATATCGTCTTCATACCAGCAGCCTCCGCAGCCCGCAGGTTCCGCTGCGGTTTTGAGGCTGCCTGAATTTTGGCAGGAGGACTCCGGCTCCTGGTTCCAGCATATCGAGGCGCTTTTCCGGCTACGGGGAATCACGGAAGATGATTCCCGGTATCATCTGGTCGTCGTCGCTCTGGGCCAACAGTGCACCCGGCGGGCTCTGCAGCTGCTCCGTGTGCCTCCGCAACGAGAAAAGTACGCCGCGCTGAAGCAGCTGCTGCTCCGGAGGTTCAGCCTTTCCGCCTCGGAGAGAGCGGACAAACTCCTCTCCCTGCCGGGCTTGGGTGACGGGTCGGCGGTGGAGCTGATGGACCAGATGTTTCTACTGCTGGGCCAGGACGATGGTGGATTTCTTTTTCCACATCTTTTCCTGCGCCAAATGCCCCCGCCCGTCCGCGCCGCGCTGGCGAACTCCAGCTGCCTCGCAACGGGCGACTACCGCGGCTTGGCTGAGGAAGCGGATCGAGTCCTGATCGCTACCCGGATTTTGGCCGTTCACCACGTCGCAACAACCGCCCAGCGATCGACGTCGGAGGACGCGGACCCAGCGGTGGTGGCTGCAGTGAAGACCCAGAGACGACGCGGGACAGATCTCTGTTTCTTCCACCAACGGTTCGGCGCCAAGGCGAGACGCTGCGTCCCTCCGTGTCAGTTGGAGCCACCGGGAAACCGGCGCTCAGTGGCAGCGATCGGCGGTCAGGAGCTGCTGTTTATTGCAGACTCTGCATCAGGGAAACGTTTCCTGGTAGATTCAGGCTCCCAGCTGAGCCTCCTCCCGCCAACCGCCACGGACCGGTCGACCGGAGGTAACGGACCGCCGTTAAGCGCCGCCAACGGCTCCTCCATCACCACTTTCGGGACCTGGTCAGTGACTGTTTGTTTCAACGGACGCCGGTTCGAGAGTGACTTTGTCATCGCCAGTGTTGCTGTTCCTATTATCGGTGCTGATTTTCTGTGTGCTAACGGTTTGCTGGTGGACGTTGCAAACCGCAGATTGATCGATGCGGTGACTTTTATGACTTTCCCGTGTGAGACTGGGGGATCTGGACCGCTAGCACACGCTAGTTTTTCAGCGGCAGGTAACGTGTTCCAACGTCTGCTGGCAGAATTCCCGCGGCTGATCAAACCTGTTTTTTCCACGGCGACAACCAGGCACGGCGTCGAGCATTACGTCACCACCACGGGGCCCCCGGTTTTTGCGCGTGCTCGTCGGTTAGACACACAGAAATTAGCCATTGCTAAAGAGGAGTTTGCCTCTATGGAGCGTTTAGGCATAGTTAGACGCTCCAAGAGCCCCTGGGCCTCACCGCTCCACATGGTGCCAAAGGCAGACGGTTCGTGGCGCCCGTGTGGGGATTTTCGCCGTCTTAACAACGTCACGGTGCACGACCGCTATCCAGTCCCGCACATCCAGGATTTTTCCGCGCATTTAGCAGGGACAACCATCTTTTCTAAGGTGGATTTAGTACGCGGTTACCACCAGGTTCCCATGAGAGCAGAGGATGTGCCTAAGACCGCTGTAATTACCCCGTTTGGGCTTTTTGAATTTCTGCGCATGCCCTTTGGCCTGAAGGGGGCAGCGCAGACCTTTCAGAGGTTGATGGACTCTGTGTTACGAGACCTCACGTTCGTGTTCATTTACCTCGATGACATTTTGGTGGCCAGTTCCTCAACAGAAGAGCATTTGGCACACCTCAAACTGGTCTTCCAGAGGCTAGATGAACACGGCCTTATTGTCAACCGGCTAAGTGCCAGTTCGGCCTGCCGGTTATTGATTTTTTAGGGCACCGTATTTCAGCTCAGGGTGCAGTTCCACTGCCGTCTAAGGTTCAAGCGGTGGCAGAGTTTCCCCGCCCGGCCTCGGTTAAGGCGCTGCAGGAGTTTTTGGGTATGATTAATTTTTATAACCGTTTCCTCCCTCGCGCCGCCCACCTCCTGCAGCCGCTTTATGGAGCCTTGCAAAAAAAGAAAGGCTGTGACCCAGTGGACTGGACACCTGAACGCATCAGTGCCTTTGAGGATGCTAAGTCTGCCCTGGCCAATGCAGTACTTTTAGCTCACCCATCACCTTCGGCCCCCATTTCTTTGACAACCGACGCTTCGGACATAGCAGTAGGGGGAGTCGTAGAGCAGCGGGTGGCAGGAGTTTGGCAACCTCTTGCATTTTTCAGCCGCAAACTATGTGACAGTGAGCGAAAGTATAGTGTTTTTGACCGTGAGTTGTTGGCGCTGTACCTCGCCACCCGTCATTTTCGTTTTTAGAAGGCCGTTCATTCACGGCATATGTAGACCGTAAGCCGTTGATATTTGCAATGTCTAAAGTGACAGAGCCGTGGTCCGCTCGCCAGCAGCGCCATCTAGCGTCCATCTCAGAGGTTACCACGGACATTCGGCATGTCGCGGGTAAAACAAACCTGGTGGCCGATTGCCTGCCACGCGCGCTGGTGTGCCCTGTAAACCTGGGAGTTGATTTTTCTGCTATGGCTGCTGACCAGGCTGATGACCAGGACATCGCGACTCTTAAGTCTGCCGGTACCGGTCTCAGACTAGAGAACTTGGCGGTAGAGGTCGGAGGTCCAGCCCTTCTCTGCGACATCTCCACTGGTCGGCCCCGTCCGGTGGTCCCAGTTTCCTGGCGCCGGCGGGTTTTCGATTCCGTACACTCCCTCTCACACCCTGGCATCCGGGCGTCAGTGAAACTGGTTGGGGCCAAGTTTGTCTGGCCCGGCCTCCGCAGGGAGGTTAAGGAGTGGGCAGCTGCATGTGTAGCATGCCAGCGGGCTAAAGTTCACCAGCACACAAAGGCGCCCCTGGAACCGTTCCCCATTCCAGCCAGGCGGTTTGACCATGTCCACATCGACCTGGTGGGCCCTCTTCCTCCATCGCAGGGTTACACGCACCTCCTCACCATGGTGGACCGTACCACCAGGTGGCCTGAGGCAGTGCCCCTGTCCTCTACAGGGTCAAAAGATGTGGCGCGTGCTTTCCTGGGTGCCTGGGTCTCACGTTTTGGTGTCCCGTCTGACATCACGTCTGACAGAGGCCCCCAGTTCATTTCAGAACTTTGGTCGTCGTTGGCAGAAGCTTTGGGAGTGCAGGTACACCGTACTACTGCATACCACCCACAAGCTAATGGCCTTTGTGAACGTTTTCACAGGTCCCTCAAAGCAGCACTGCGTGCTGCGCTCTCGGATGGTAACTGGGTGGACCGCTTATCGTGGGTCATGCTCGGTTTGCGCACGGCCCCGAAGGAAGATTTAAATGCGTCGCCCGCAGAGCTCGTGTTCGGTCAGCCACTTCGTGTGCCTGGAGAATTTTTGCCTGAAAGCTCGGCTCCGCAAACTCACCCAGCAAGCAGTTCCTTCGCATCAAATCGTTTTTTGACCCCGGGGCCCATTCACCACTGTTTTCCGCGAACATTCATTCCATCGGAGCTCAAGTCGGCTCAGTTTGTCTTCGTGCGGCATGATGCTCATCGCTCTCCTACACAATAACACAATAACGGACCTCGCACCCATCAGGACTGTATGGAAGGGGGCGTGGTCACAATGATTTATTTGGTTGCTTAGCAACGTGTGTTAGTTTACAGTTGTCAACTGACAGTTCTTTTGGTGAGTTGGATTCCGCTGTCACGGAATAAAGACGTGTTTTACCAACCTCTGGAGTCGAGCCTCATCCTGCCACAATATACTTTTTAGTATGGCATTTCGGACGCACCGAATGTTTATTCAGTGAAGCAAATTTATTTTAGTAAATTAAACATAATTTGGGAGGGTTTTATGCCGCGTTCCATTTGTCCTGGGAAGTGGGGATCTCCCAGTTCCCAGTAGGATTTTTCAACTGAAACGCCCCTCGAAGTGGGATGTCCCACTGGGAAAGTGGGAGAGTCTTCACCACCCCCCAGTTCACATTCCAAGATGGCTGCCCCGGTTGTAAACAGTAAGTAGAAGAGAGCTCCTGTAATAATTCATAGCACTTCTGTCTAGTTTTGGTCACACTAAATCAGTCGTATACAAGTATTGTTCGGCATATATATGTGGAAATGCCGCTATAGTGTAATTAACATTTTTCATGTGGTATATGCGAACTACAACGTAGGTCGTGCTAACAACGGCTAACAACGGCTAACAACAACAATAGCCTGGTAGATCGGTGTATGTTTTTGTCAGTGACCTATTTATGGGGAGATGGGTTAAAAGTGGTGTACGATGTAGCTGTGAATAACCTCTGGATTAGGGATGCACATTCTGAGGTTTTTTTTTAACGATGAAACGATTTTTTTTAACGATGAAACTACTGTAAGTGTAGAGTGTCGGCAACCCGATCCTCTATTTGTGATTGAGAGGATGATCGACGGTTTTATTGTTCTTTTGCCGTTCAAAAAAAACAACACTGGCTGCTACAGCCACAAAATGTTTTCTTCCTAAAACATTTTTCATGTTGTAAATGAGGGAATTGACTGATGTAAACTTTTACCCCCCAGTCTTCATGGACGACAACGCCGCCCTGTTTTTGGACCAGCACATGAGGATTTCCTTTAATGGCCCATTGTATCAAAATGCACTGGACACGTGCACGTACTACCTCAACCCAGACTGCACCACCGTGGCAAACCTGGTTAAGGCTGAGGACAGCCAAACCACAACAGGTAAGATAAAAAAAAAATTATAATAATAACAAAAGGGATGTTTATGATACAATATGTGTTAACTTACTACTTATGTGTTTTGTAGAGAGTTTCAAGGAGAATGCTGGCCCCCTCAGCCCATCACCATCTCCTGCCCTGCCTGCAAATGAAGGCTTCACCAGGGACCAGACCCTGTTTTTAATCGAACTGATGCGTCATCACCTGGAGACTGAAGCCGACGGTCTCCCAAAGACTTTAAAGGAGCTGAATGCTCGGCTAAAATCTGCCAGGTCAAATAAAAAGATGGATTGAGACTGCAGAGAAGCTCAGCACTCAGTTCTCTGTTGTCTTCTGTCCGGATAAAGTGGCCAGGAAGTGGAACACACTGGTCGACGGTTACAAAAGGATAAAGGATAACAACAGTTCCACAGGAAAAGGAACCATCCGCTTCAAATTTTTTTGTGAAATGGATGAGCTTTTAAGAGGGCAGAATGACGTTGCCTTCCCTGTGGTTGGCACAGACGCGGGGGGGGCTAGACATAAGAAGACCAGAGGTGCTTAGGTCTTCAGCTGTGACGGCACCTACCAACACCACACTACCAACACCAAGCACCACACCCACACGGCCTCATAAGCGTCGGAGGGAACAGCACGACGTCCTCCAGTTCCTTCGGGAGTCCCAGGAGGCCAGTCAGAGGCGCCATGAAGAGTTGCTGGCTCAACTTAAGTCAGCCCAGCAAGGGTTTGAGGGACTGATGTCTCGATTCCTGGATAAACTGTAATTTCCAAATTTCTGTTTGCGTTTCAGTTATTGTTTACATTTTTGCTGTACACTTTACATTTGCCATTTGCACTGTGTTCATTTGCACTATTTGGGGATACTTGAAGTTTTTGGACATTTTATATGTTTGAATGTTGAAGGTAAAAAAATGTTTCTTGAATAAAAACATACTTTTGAATATCTGCCTCGTGTGTTGTTGTTGATGTCATTGTAGTAAATAACAATATTTTTTATTAAATTAATTTTATTTTTTTTTCCTTTCATGAAAATGGACAACAGAGTTTGTACATAAATGCACTCTACATTTTCACATTACATTACCCTTCTATGAGTTTCTTCTGGGGTAAATCCAAATAGATTTTGCAGGTTTTCTGTTAAAAGTCTGTTTTACCTTTGATTGCATTATATTGCTCATATATGTATTACCCCACACTTCTGCACAATAACTCAAGTAAGGCAGTATAATTGATCAATACAACATTCTAATTGTTTTGCGATCTAAAAACATTCTTGACTGTTCAAAATAAAAATATTTGACAGCTTTTTGTAACATATGACATGATTTACATGTCATATTGTAATCCAATATGATTCCCAAAAAACCTAAACTGATACCTTCTCAATATTAACTCCACCAATGGACAATGATCATTATCCATTGTCTTCCTTCCCTTATATTATTATGATTAGTCTCGAGACTAATAATAAGAAAAGGAACAGTCAACTGAGGAAAACACATTTATTGGTAGGAGAAAAAGTTTACAACACAATGTAAAAACACTTATGACAGCAGTCTATTATTGGTAGTACTTCTACTCATTTTCATCTGCCTGTCTTGGGCATCCATTTGGGTGTTCCTGACAGAACTCTGAAGCATATTTGTCCAGAAGTTGCTTGTATTCGCACAAGGCAAGAGCTAGAACCGCTTTCGTGGACGTGGCCATCTTGTTTTCCTACTTTGTAACTAGAACGCTGAAAACTCGGCTGTGACGTCACTCAGTTCCTATTTCCGAGGGAAAAGGAACGCGGCATTAGTGTTCATATCAGCCATTTCTAAAACCAATGGATTAATTAAAAGTCAGGTTATAAACTGTTGTTTCTACAAAATTGATAAGTGAGGAGATTTTTGTTAGGGACTGTAGGCCTACACGTCAAAGAAAATGTGACCATGAGAAAGATATGTGTTTACGTATGTGATCACTGACTTCGCGTTTTCCCAGTATCACGTGAAGTAAACTCGGATGAAAGGCGCCGTGTGGCGCATGCGCAATGAGTTTACAGGAAGCAGACGAAAGAGGCTTGACGGATTACATGGACGTTTTAGGTGATTGGAAGCCACTTCTTTCAAACAAATACATCGGTTACGTATTTTGTAGAAGATTGACAGCAAAATGGAAATGTATTGAGATTGAATCTAGATTGAAGTGTCTACATTAACAACGAAGCGAGAATGATGTTAGAAAGTGACTCGACAGAGACAGAAAGTACCGTACCTGTGCTGGACAGCGAGGCAGCAGCGGCGCTGCCGGAGCTGGACTTTAGTTCTCACACCACACACTCGTCTAATGTGTTGTTGGAAAACAAGCGAATGGGGCTGATGCTCGTGGCGAACCCCGGGTTCGCTGTTCGTATTTCGGACTCTTGTGAGAGCGTGTTGACCGAGCTGGAGACGGACGGGTCCGGGGAGGAGGCGCTGCTGCTGCCGGGCTCTGCGGGAGGCTGGGCGGCCAGAGGCGGCCAGGACCCGGGGAACACACACGGCTCCTCATCGGAGAAGGACACGCTGGCCTCCCCAGGTAACTCCCCAGGTAACTACATTAAATTACACTGACGGTAGTGCCAGGACCAGAGGCGGTTTACAAACTGTGTGTAAATTACACTAATCCTTAACACATTCAAATGTATAAATAATGAATACAATAAAATGAATAAATAAACAAAAATACAATTAGGCTTATACAGGATGGTCTCAGAAAATTTGAATATTGTGATTTTCTGTAATGCAATTACAAAAACAAAAATGTCATACATTCTGGATTCATTACAAATCAACTGAAATATTGCAAGCCTTTTATTATTTTAATATTGCTGATCATGGCTTACAGTAAGAAAACTCAAATATCCTATCTCAAAAAATTAGAATATTCTGGGAATCTTAATCTTAAACTGTAAACCATAATCAGCAATATTAAAATAATAAAAGGCTTGCAATATTTCAGTTGATTTGTAATGAATCAAGAATGTATTACATTTTTAGGGCCCGAGCACTTACAGTGCGAAGGCCCTATTGTATCTGTAGGAATTCTTCGTATTATTATTTTTCTGACGAAAGGAGGGCCTTTTTGCCCCCCTAAACGTGCCCAAAAAGTCACCAAATTTTGCACGCGAGCCAGGCCTGGCGAAAAATTTGATATTTAATGGTTTGCATTAATGGGCGTGGCAAAATGGCTCAACAGCGCCCCCCGGAAAACTTTGTGCCTCAAGCCCCACAATACGGTTTGACCTACATGCACGAAAATCGGTTCACACCTGTATCATGGCACAACTTAAAGAAAAGTCTCTTGACACCATGGCCGAAACCGAACAGGAAGTCTGCTATTTTGAATTAATTGTGTAATTTTGGCGCAATTTATGCCATTCCTTCGGCAATTAATACGGCCCGAACCGTAACGTGCACCCAGGTGTGTTATACATCAAAATGTGCGTCTACATCCTGCGACAACACGCATTACTTTTCTCTTTCAAAAGCGTTACCCTGGCGACGCTAGACGCCAAAAAGCGCGCCCACCCTTCATCTGATTGGTTCAGACAGAAAAAACTTTGTGCCTCAAGCCCCATAATACGGTTTGACGTACATGAACGAAAATCGGTACACACCTGTATCATGTCGCTACTTAAAGAAAAGTCTCTTGGCGCCATGGCCGAAACCGAACAGGAAGTCGGCCATTTTGAACATTCTGAATTAATCGCGTAATTTTGGAGCAATTTATGCCATTCTTTCGACAGTTAATACGGCCCGAACCGTAACGTGCACCCAGGTGTGTTATACATCAAAATATGCGTCTCCATCCTGTGACTACGCGCATTACTTTTTTCTTTCAAAAGTGTTACCGTGGCTACGTTAGATGCCAAAACACGCGCCCCCCCTTCATCTGATTGGTCCATATTTGATAGTTCCCCAAAATTCACCAAATTTTGCATGCAAGCCAGGCTTGGCGATACATTTTATATTTGATGGTTTGCATGAATGGCCTAACGGCTCAACAGCGCCCCCTAGAAAACTTTTCTCTGCCATAACTTTTGAATGGTTCGACATAAAGAGTCGTGGGTGGTGTCATCGGACTCGGTATTGAGTCCTTGACCATAATTGTTGAAAATTAGCCCCGCCCCTTCTTCTGATTGGTTGTCCCTATTTTCTGCTATAACTTTTGAATGGTTTGACATAGAGAGTCGTGGGTGGTGTCATCGGACTCTGTATTGAGTCCATGACTTCGTTGGCCTGAATTAGCCCCGCCCCTTCTTCTGATTGGTTGTCCCTATTTTCTGCTATAACTTTTGACTGATTTGACATAGGAAGTCGTGGGTGGTGTCATTTCTGATATGCTTATGGGGGACAGTGGCCATGAATGCGAGGGTCCGTTCATCGCTGCTTGCAGCTTTAATTGTTTTTTTAATTGCATTACATAAAATAAAGAATTTTATCACAATATTCTAATTTTCTGAGACCTGTATCTTTAATAAATAATTGAATAAGACAAATGGATGAAATATAGTGTATTAAAAAAAACTGAAATGTAAAAAAAATTAAATTACACTAATCCTTCACACATTCAAATGTATAAATAATGAATAAAATAAAATAAAGTAATAAAAAAATATACAATTAGGCTTATTCACATTATCTGTGAGTGCTCAGACTGTAGCAGATTTTTTAACCTGGCTCTTTCACCCTTTCACAACAGGTGTAAAGTAGGGCTGGGACTTAATCGCAATTTGATCGCATATCAATGTTAGACCTGAGAACAATGAGATTTCCTTTTTTTGTTTGTTTCAAATGGATTTTTGTATACGAGTGTGATTGACTAGTGAAAACATATGTTCAATTTATGAAACAGTTTATTTTTATCAAGGTGGTGCTTCACAAAGAACAAATCGGTGCAATTTGTTATAAAGTGCAGTAAATTAAATATATGCAGTAAGCACATTGAATGAGACAGGTAGCCTTCTGTAAACAACACTTAAATATAACAAAATACTTTCAACTGTTTCAAGTACATTCCAGAACATGAAAACACATTAGAAAACAGCACGCTTCTAAAGTTCGGTTTTTTACAACCTGGACCTTATTTCTGGCATTTTTTATGGTTGTATACTCACCCAGAGGTGTTTGGTGTCATTTGGAGTCCTTCGGAAGATATTAGGAGTTTTTTGCGAGCCGCTTCTCCATATAACGGTAGTGAACGGGGGCACCGCGGGACACAGACGATGTAGCGTCTAAATAACACATGATTGCCACGAAACTCTTCATTTCTTTTATGAATCACTAGATCTACTTCCAGGACCTGTTGTCTTCATCCGGGGTTGTCTGTGTAACAAATAAATCAGTTTGTAAACAAGACCTCTGAACTCATGACATCCCTACCAAGAAATATTCTTATTTCTAACCTAAAAATGCCATTACACCTGATAACACACATCACTTAAAAGGTTAGGTGTTTTTCCCACGTGTTAAAATTTAACTTTCATTTGTGTCAAGCATATTTTAAGTTCTAGTTACGTTTTAAGTTAAAGTTTTGGCAGTGTTCATAATAGAATTATGAGACATGCTGTATTGGAGCACATTTTCTTTTAGTTAAAACTGTAGTGGGGACAGATGTTTAGAGAAACCTATGTATGTACCGGGTGAAGGCTGATTTATGGTTCGGCGTTACAACAACGCAGAGCCTACGCCGTAGGCTACGGCGGGGGCTCTGCGTCGATTTAAGGCGGAACCATAATTCAGGCTTTAGGGGAGCATATCGGAGAACAACCAGAAGAATATAGAGTGGATTAAAAATAAAAGTTAAGCACTGAGCTACATGTGTCTCCCGTCTGGGCCATTGCAGACTCATTGCATGAGCATGATATTACTAAAACCAAACATATCTGCCGTCTCTTTCTTCTAACTTTATGTGCGCGGCGCAGCGCGTTGTGTCGCATTAAATGTGGTCCGGGCGTAATACCTGCTGGTGAAATTTAACGAAAAAAATAAATAAATAAATAGATCCCCCAACTCATTCCCTTTCACACTCATTGGCCTGCAAATATGGGGGTTCATTGACGCACCCCTTCCACGTTTAAAGTGTAAAAAAAAAAAAAAAAAAAAAACACTGGCAAATTTACTGGTCGCACGTGTGCGAGTGGACATGAAATTCAGTCGCACATACTCAAATTTTGGTTGCAAAATGCGAGCATTTGGTCGCAGTCTGGAGCCCTGTGCATAAAGTAGCATTCAAAATTCAAACGACAGAAATAGTGCAGAGAGGGGTAATACTCTACCTCAGTCTCTGTAGACATCACTGTAGTTGCAGTCTTCAGAGCGCGTAGCACAGGGCCCACTTCCTCCATTATCTTCCAGTGGTCATCTTTAATCTCCAGTGTCCGAGCGTCAGATAGCTTGGTGAATGAACGGTCCGAGAGTACGGCGCACACCACCCACCGCTGTTCCACGAGTCTTGCAAACATATCACAAACTGAATTCCACCTGATTTTACAGGATTGAATGAGCTGATGACGTTCCAAGCCCATTTGGCTTTGCTTCGTTTCCAGCGCTTTGGTGGCTTTAGTGCTGTGCTTGAAGTGTTTGACCAACCTGCCTGCTGCTGCAATGACTTGGTGCAGATGCCCAGCGAAACCGTCGTTGATGGCCAGCTGTAGGGTGTGCGTGTAGCATGAAACCGAGGACCAGTCAACTCGAGATTGGCTGTTGGCTAAGACGATGTTGCTCGCGTTGTCGTGAACACAGGCTATCACTCGCCCAGTCAGTCCCCAAGCATCCACAATATCATTTAGCCGTTCTGCTAAATTATCAGCCGTATGGCTCTTGGGCATATTTTCTGTGGCTAGGACTGCCGACCTCATCACCCAGCCCTCCATGTAGTGACAAGTGACGGTGATGTAGCTCTCTGTTGTATTTGACGTCCAACAGTCGGTGGTTATCGCTACATGTGTTTTGGCCAGTCGTGCTTTCAGCTCGGCTGTCTTCCCTTTGTAGCGAGCCTCTATGCGGGTTGTTATTGTTTCTCGACAAGGGATTTGGTAGCCTGGCTCACAAAAGTTCATCAACTCACGAAACCCCGTGCCATCCACAAGGCTTATTGGCAGCATATCCTTTTCTACCATGTTGCAAACCCGCTGGGTGAGGCCCTGTGCCCGTGCATCATCACACACCCCTTTTCTTTTCGCAAACGCTTCGCCTATTGAGGGCTGATCTGGCCGTGATCCACCTTCTCCAAGCGCAACGGCATGTGTTCTTAAGTGGTAATTTAACGAACTGGTTGAGTTGTTATACTTCATAACAGCCTTACATAGTTTGCACGTTGCATTGCCAGTGTCCTCGTTTAACGTGAAATGGTCCCACACCGCACTTCTCTTTCGTCGCTTCATGTTTGTTTTTTTCGGCTTTTTCCTCTCTTTGACTGACTCGCATGTGTACAGCAGGCATGTAGTGCTGGTCACGTGATGGGGTCGCTGCTGGGAATAAGTAATATGAGCAACAACTCCCTTGTGTGACCTAGCGAGGTATTAACTCAGCATTACCTTCACACAGAAAAGAGAAAACCACCTCACGGTCCGCACCGTGACGAAATTGTCAATTAATTGTAATCGTTAATTGTAATCGGGTAATTTCATAACGGCAATTAATCGAAAAATCGATTAATTGTTAACTGCTAGCGCTTAATTGCTAGCGCGTACCGGGATCCAAGTCAGCTAACGCTGCGTTTAAACCCGATGTCTGCTACAACAAAAAGCAGCTGATGATCAGTGTGTATGAATCCATTACCTTATGATGTAGTTCTTTATTTTCTTGCTGTTGCTGCTGTCGTTTATAGGTCTCTGTTACAGGTGAGTTAGCGGCGTTGCTGCATGCTCCTGTTCTTTCTCTGCCTTAGCGGCAGCCAATTTTGAAAGCTCAATATACTCTGTTACTTGATGTTAGAAACTTTCAAATGTCCTATCAGCTTCGTTGTGTTCAAGTACTTTTATAACATTCATCATCAGGGTATTACGTTGGCACACACTTGCAAATTTGTTGTCCTATTCGGACATTGTAAAACTCCCATACCGGCGAGGCGTTTCCTTGGGACACCTCGGTCTGAGGTGTGGGAACGCACGCGCGGGCAGCAGGTTGTTGTCGTAAACGTCATCAGATCGGCCTGCTCTGAACTATTATTTTGAGAACTCCGATCAAAACCGATTGGGGCATTATCGGCCGATGCTATTGATCGGTGCATCTCTAAGCACAACATTCAAATAGGCCACAGGGCTTTGAAGATAACTTTGCAAAGGTGGCATAGGTGCAACCAAGCTGACTTTGAAGAAGTTACCAAGTTCATCCATCAGCACCTACAGACTTCAGCTCAACAACATTGCTACTGATTAATGCACCAGAAGTGTTGGATGGTCAGTAAAATGACTGACAGTGAAACTGTCCATCTGTTGTTAAGACTGTCTTGGGGATTGTCAACATGGAGGTTAAAGTCTCCCACAATGATTAAAAACTGGTAATCAACACATATTGCAGACAGCAGGCCATTGAAATCATTGAAAAACTTTGCATTGTGTTTTGGAGGCCTGTAGACATTCATAAACATGGCTCGAGAAGGACCCTTACCCTAGATTCACACCGAAAGCGTCAAAAATCGCCTGTGGTGGCTCAGGACACCTGCATGGCGCTGCTTGCCAAAGTAAATAATGCCAAAGTAAATACCTTGCAACAAAGTAAATAATGACGATATACTTGGCCAGTCAGATAAAACCTTACTGCCTGAGATTCCAGTGAAGAGAGTTGTTGTTGCAATGTACAGTATTTTACTTATTTTCAACAAAACAACATTTCTAAAACAGTTATATTATATTTATTTAGGTGTCTCAAGATGCCTGTCGACGCCTGCAGTGGGCAGGGCCTTCAAGCTGCAGAACTGGAGGAAACAAAGTGCATGTAGTCTACATATATATAGCTGCACATCTTCAGTTTCCTCTTTCACCATGGATCACGCTTTGGGAAGCCTTCTTTATATTTTAGCGTTATTTCCGCTAGATAAGAGTGAGTTTGATCGTTAACCAGGTTGGTCCTGGATCAACATCAACCATCATCGTTGGTCCCGGTGAAGCTGCAGTCTGTCTGCGGTGAACACTGACACTGACACAGGCAGCAGATTTGGTCATATTGTTTAAACTGTGTTTTGTGATTAATAAGCACGGTTTTTAATTATTTTGCATTGGATCGATATAGCAAATAAAATAGTTCGGACCTTCCAGCTCCTCAACCATCAGTTACGTGTTTCACATGAGCAGTTCAGGTAAAAATGGCAGTCAAATCAGCAGAAATGTTAGTTTCTGGAGGAAATACATTCATTCCTGATAAAATAAGCTGCCTGGGTGTCGCCGCTGCTCATTTGCATAAAGTTGAGATTTCTCAACTTTGATGCCTCCAACGACGGGTTCACGACGGTGTCACGGCAACGGCGTAAGCTCTGCTTTGGTTTAACGCGGAACCATAATTCAGGCTTTAGATCTTAATCTGATAAAACTCGACCAATCATCTTTGGATCAACCAGCACAGCAACACTTCAGATCTGTTAAAATAAATATTTTGTTGAGATAAAAGGCTAGATATAATAGCATTGATCTTATTTATGAAGTGGTCTGCAAAGTCCTCACGTGCAGCATCTGCTGTTGGTATGGAGGACTTGTTAAAATCTGGGTTTATTAAAAGATTGATTGTTTTAAAAAAGGAATTTAAGATTATTTTTGTTTGGTGTCATGAGGTTTGAAAAATGGAGGGTTCTTGTCTGTTGCCTCAGTGAGTGGGGTGGGCTTGCTTCATGTTACAGATCCTCTCAAACCGGGGTTGCAGGTGAGAGATAACCACATGCATCTACCTCAGTAGCACCGGGTAGTTGTGGGACCTGAAGCAGCAGGTCCTGGTTAGATTCCTGAAGCAGCAGGTCCCGGTTAGATTCCTGAAGCAGCAGGTCCTGGTTAGATTCCTGAAGCAGCAGGTCCCGGTTAGATTCCTGAAGCAGCAGGTCCCGGTTAGATTCCTGAAGCAGCAGGTCCCGGTTAGATTCCTGAAGCAGCAGGTCCCGGTTAGATTCCTGAAGCAGCAGGTCCTGGTTAGATTCCTGAAGGTCCTGGTTAGATTCCTGAAGGTCCTGGTTAGATTCCTGAAGCAGCAGGTCCTGGTTAGATTCCTGAAGGTCCTGGTTAGATTCCTGAAGCAGCAGGTCCTGGTTAGATTCCTGAAGGTCCTGGTTAGATTCCTGAAGCAGCAGGTCCTTGTTAGATTCCTGAAGCAGCAGGTCCTTGTTAGGTCTATGTAGCAGTGTGAGTGCCACGGGGGCCCGGCCGACAGGATGGAGAGACACGGAGTTTAGTGCAGACCCTTTTTTATTTAAGTTTCACCAACACACACGTGCCCAATCACCTTCACAGCAGCTCCTCCGACCCCAGCTCCTCCGACCAGCTCTGCCTTATAAGGCAGGCAGGGTGGAGAGCGCGCCACTCAGGCGGATGGGACACAGGTGCGTGTGTCCCATCAACCTCTCCACCCTGCCACAGTCTATGTTAAAGCGACACTACGTAACCTTTCCACCTTAATATCATATTTCCAGAGTCATTGTGATGGTACATCAACTTCCAACAGGTTTAATGACACCTCTGTCATGGTCTGGGGGGGTCTGTATCACCTTCACTGGCACTATGTAACTTTGAGGAGCATGGTAGGAACCCTGCCACACTAAAAAACTACAAATTTTTACGGCTTTGACTGCTTTACGGCATACGTCACTTCCCCCTCCTTCCCGATTCGTAGTCGAGACGAAAATGGGCGGGGCGTGGAGCGCGGCTCCGCAGAAGCTGGTAACCCGTTGCTGTGTTGTGGCTGCAGCAGCTCCACACACAACAGACGTGGGGAAAAGATCGCTAATGGTTTAACTTTTCACAGCTTTCCTGCTCGGAGGCAGAATCCCGGAGGCCGGCCAATTATCTGAGATGACAAATTAAAAGAGTAAAAGAGTCGTCGGCTCGGTTGGATCGCGGCTGTAACGAGTCCGACCAAACACAGCACACAGACGGGCGTCGGATCAAAACACGGGTTTATTAAACCACAAACAAACACTCACAGACCGGGGTCGGATCATTCAAACAGGTTTTATTCCCCACTTCTCCACCTAAACGCAGTTGTTGGCCTGCTCTATGCGGTGCGATTAATTTTGTTGAGGAGAAAATATTAACTATTTGATTTGTAGCTGCAGAGGAAAAAAATTATCTCATGAGGAAAAAAAAATATTGCTCGTGCCTCTGAGCCTCTTCAAAGCAGTCAAAAAAAAAGAAAAGAAAAGTAAGAGTAATACAAAACATGTACTGTATGTTGTACTATTTGTTAGGTTCCTAAATCATCATAACTTAGGAAAGACACAGAAACTGTGGAATGATTTTCAAGGCGCCTCTGCAGAAGCTTTGGGGAGAAGTCTGAGGAGCTTCAGGGTAGGGCTGGGCGATTATACGATCTCGATTTGTGATCGCGATCAAATTAAGTTCGATCACGGTGATCAGCTGTGGGTCTACTTTCTCGATCACGTGCAAAACATGCTGCAGCAAAGTGCACGACAACCAATCACAACCCGCTTTCCTGGCACCGCGCTGTCTGCATTAATTGATCATGCATGACATGCCGCGGCAAGTTGCCTGACCATAGGCAGTAAACTAGTCACATCTGCCTCCCCTGCACCGGTGGGAGCCGGTGTGACCAGAGAGAATAAAACTACAAGACAACAACCGCAGGCTAGCGTTAGCTTAGCTTCGAGCCGACCGGGACTCACGGTTAGCGGTTATTTATTTATTTATTTCGCCGGACAACTTCTTCTGAGCGTACAGGAGGAGGGTGTGATGGATTCACAAAATGCCCTTCGTGATGGATGTATTGTGTTTTCGAACCGCACTCATTAAAGTTGTGATTCGCTCTGCTTGTACCACAAATTACTCATCACCGCCGACTTCAGAAACTCCGCGGCCCCGACATGGGTGTGTGTGTGTGTGTGCGTGTGTGCGTGCGTGTGTGTGTGCGCGCTCAGCGGAGTGAATGTGTCGGAGCGCGGAGGCAACAAGCAGAGCTCAGCATGATGACGCCGTAGGCTCTGCGTTGGTGTAACGCGGGACCATAAATCAGCCTTAAGTCCCTTTAGGCTAATACTGTGAGAAATAACCTCTCATAATAGCGGTACTACAGTTAATAAATGTAATGAGTGAGTTTTAACTCCTTAATTACCAACCAGCGTCAGAGTCACGCACAGTACACAATCTGTGATGTTAGAGAGCCACCTGTTGGTCAATTTAAGCAACCGCATCGCCAGCTGCTTGACAGTGGCTCAACTCATATTAGTTTACTGTTTTTGTTTTTAATAATGTCAGTGCAATTTTATCTATGTAATTGTGAAAAAAAATGGCAAAATAAATGAAAAACTGTGAACAACCGCATTCCGTAGGCTATTCGGTACTCAGTATTCAGCCAAGTCTTTAAATTTTATTCCGCTTCAGTTTCGGCCTCAAATTTTCATTTTGGTACATCCCTAGTTTTTTCGGTGGGTAGTGGGTACCACTGGTAGCATTCTGGATTCTTGTTAAAACATGCTATTTGCTTTATTTTTTAATAAAAAAAAAAAAAATCTCTGGTTTCTTTCTATTTTATTCCAGAAGGGAGGGGGGATCTTCTGATTTAAAAAAAATCGTGATTAAAAATCGAGATCATTCAATATGGGAAAAAAAATCGTGATCACTTTTTTTGCCATATCGCCCAGCCCTACTTCAGGGCAACACGGCCCTCCTCTTAGAGCTCGTCAGGCCTTCTCTTCAATTCTCCCTGCAGCCTGGTGCTTTTTATTCAGCAAGGGTGACAGGAGTTTTTCCGGCAGTACGCGCTGGTGCTCATGGGAAAGGTAGTGTTCTTTCTGGTAAAGCACTACCGCTTTTGTCCAAAAGATGCCGCCAAACTCAGAAAAGCTGAAAGTTACGTTGTGCTGCTTTAAGTCTATTTGATAAAATTTTGGTGAACACTTTAAGATCCCTGCCAAGAAGGGGGATCGGCCTGTAGGATGATGGGTTTGTCTGATCCTTATCTTTTTTTCAAAAGTACAGAAATGTTTGCAGTATAAAATTAATCTGGCAGTCTTTATCTAATTGAATCTTTGAACACCACAATAGAGGATGAATGCTTAGTAAAAACCAATACTAAAGCCATCTGGGCCAGGTGCTTTTCCACTTGGAGACTCCTTAATAGCAGTGATAACCTCCTGAACAGCGTTAAGCATCCTTTTGTAAGTCGCTGTCTATTGCAGGAATTAGAAGGGAACGCAAGCATTGTACAATATCCTCCTCTTTTGCAGCACTCTGTGATTGGTATAAGTCCTCATGGTAAATTCTGAAACACTCATTTATTTCAACAGGGTCCATTATAATAGAACCCATCTTATTGCTGATCTTGTGAATAGCCATGCTGACTTGTTCCTCTAACTGTCGTGAGAGCAATGGGCCAGGTTTATCCCCCAATTCAAACTGTTTGTGTCTCACTTTCAATAGTAGCGTGTTAATCTGTTGAGAGAGGAGACTGTTAGGGTGCATTCACACCTAGTTTGTTTTGTTCCGATTCAGGGGCTAAATCGATACAGTTGTTCCGTTTCTCGTTTGTGGCGTTTGAGTTCACAAGGCAAACGTCTGTACCGTTTCAAAGCTGATAACAAATGCCATGCGCGGACCAGCTGCTCTCTGATTGGTGAAATGAACGCGGAAAGAGTTTCCTCTTCCGCACCCCGGGATGAACAACACGCCCCTTTCAGCGCAGCGCAGACCGCAGCCGCCGGCTTTAGGCTGATTTATGGTTCTGCGTTGATTTCAACGCAGAACCATAAATCAGGCTTTACCCATTAATTTATGTGCTACCGGCGCACAGCGGAGCTCAGCGGCGGGCGAGAGGGCTCCTGCCGCAGCCGGGTTTGCGCTGCGCAAACCCTTCCCGAATTGAACATTGTTTAATTTCACTGTGCCGCGCTGGGAAGACATCTCGGCACGTCCAATAGGAGAGAAAGGAGAAGTGAGAGAAGAGAGAAAGTTGTGTCCAATAGGAGAGAAGGTGGTGGAGGCTGCACCGACTCTTCTCCTTGCGCCGCGATCGCACATACACAATGAATGGCGTTGTATCGGTTGCTGTGTCGGTTATGTTCTCACTACAAATAAAAAAAATGAACCATTTCAGGTCGCGAATGGAATCGGTCCGAGACCACCTCTCCTAAGAGATCTCTGCTCGCTTGTTTTGTGCCGTTTTTGTGCGCTTGCTGTGTTCACATGTACCAAACGTTCCGATCTTTAGGGGGAAACGTTCCCTGTTCCCGGAACAACTGCTTGAAACGGGACAGGTGTGAAAGCACCCTTATATTCATGCTTCAAATTGATAATCTCTTTCAATAAAGATGAAGATCATGTTTCTCTATACCATTTTTCAAGCAATTTATGCTGTGGCTCCATCTCCGATCTGTCTTCTCTGTTTCTTTTGTGCAGCTTCATAGGATAAAACAAGACCTCTTATTTCAACCTTGAGAGCTTCCCATAGAGTTGAGTCTGAACAACTTTAGTATCATTAAAAGCTAAATAGTCCTTTTTCGACATTGAGCATTTCTCAAAAAACATTTTATCATTGAGAAGAGCAGATTTAAATCGACAGGTATAATAGGGTTTTTTCCATGACAAAATGTAGACCCACAGTCACAGGACTATGATCTGATTAAGATATTGTGACATTTAGAGTACTTAGTGATTGGTATCAATTTAAAGTCAATTAAAAAGTAATCAGTCTTTGTATAATGAACTTGTGAGGAGACGAATAAATCTTTCTTTGTGGGATTGTGATGTCTCCAGACATCAACTTTTCCTCTTTTACTAAATTATCTAGCACAGTTGAAGAGTCCAAGGGATTCCCTGCGCGTGTGTAAAATCTGTCCAGAAAGGTGTCCAGGATACAATTTAAAATCGCCACCTGCGGTCAAGTTAGTTGTTAAGTCAGGTATCAAATGGAAAACACTATGAAAGAAACTGGGATTATAAAAATTTAGCGCATATATATTAGGGCTGCAACGATTCGTCGACGTTGTCGACAAAAATCGATAATCAAAATTGTCGACAATGAATTCCATTGTCGACAATTGTCGCCAGACGTGTTTTTCCAACGGAGTGAGGCATCTCACTTCAATACGTTCTCTGCCGAGAGTCGCGCATGCGCGATAGCGTCTCTGCCGAGCGGTAGCGGGTAAACAGAATGACGGCGTCCCGTCCTGTAGAGCCGCTGCATGTAACAAAACTTCTTAAGTTTTGGAGCCTTTTAGCCTCGATACGGTAAATGATTACTTGCAAGGTTTGCAAAGCAGACCTTGCTTATCACGGGAGCACGTTGGTAATGCACAAGCATTTGAAGAGAAAGCACGTCGGGTCTGAGTGACGAGTTTCAACAACACCAGTTCAACCCAGATCATGTCCTCCCATCCAGAACCGATTCCACCCACTTGATACAGAAAAAATATGAGACGTTTTATTTTATTTTTTATATAACACATTTGCCTTTCCTTAAAAAATGAAAAATAATGGATAGATGTTTATTCATTCATGGATTTATGTCTGACTGATCACTGCCTGTCCTTGGTTTTAAATAGGACATTTTCTTAACTTTTTGTATGAACAGCGGCAAAGTTGAATAAAATATCTACAGGACTGTCTCAGAAAATTAGAATATTGTGTTCTTTATTTCTTTATGTTCTGTAATGCAATTAAAGGGAACCTATTATGAAAAACAAGTTTTTTCTTGTTTTAACATATATAAAGTGGTCTCCCCTCACTCTGCCAGCACGGGGGAGACAAAATACCATGGAATTCTGCAGGGTCTGCTCCCCCCCCTGACTGAGTCTTCCAGTGTCACGTGACCTTTTTTTGAGCCATTCTGAATCTGCGCCTATGGTGACGTCACCATAGGCGCTCATTTCCATAGGTTCAGCCTCCGCTGTTGAAACCACGCCCACAACCAGCTCTCTACGGAGCTGGAGCGGTCCTTCCTTCAGCCAGTCGGCGCCGCGGCGGAGCGGATCCGGGTTAAATCATCCAGGTTCCCGGGTGGTTTGGGAGCTGGGTCCTCGGAGGTCCGTCCCAGGCTGGAGCAGCTTCACTCTCCGAGATTTTCAGCCAAATCTGTCGGTTTGATCACCGGTAACGGGCGATGCGCAGAGGATGCGCTCCGGAGCCGATCCGTGCGCCATGCGCCCGCCGTGGGGTTGCGGCGCCCGTCGCGCAGCATCCGCCGGGCAGATCCGGCTGAAATTCCGCTGGTCGGTCCCCGGGAGTCCCTGCTACCAGTCCAGGCGGGTTCCTGCGCTCCCGGCCGGTCGGAACCGGTCAGATTTCCGGGTTAAAGCCGCGGTGATGCGCGATGCGCCCCGTAGCCATGCTGGGCGCCCGGCGTGGCTCCGGGGCCAGTGTTCAGCATCCGCCAGGCAGATCCGGCTGAAATAGTGCATAAATGTTATTTATATACAACTCATATTTTATTTTTTTAACAATAAAGTTTCCATTTGTGAAAATTCAGTGTTGATTTATTTACAGGCTCGGGCTGCTCTGGCGGAGCGAGGTTTATGCTCCTCCCCTGCTATACGTCATTCAGGGAGCCAATCAGCACAGAGCCTCATTATCATACCCCCCCCTTCCCTTAGAATGGAGCACAGAAAAAGAGGTTAGAAGCGGTAAAACTAGTGACAGGGCCCACAGGCTGGATTTCTGATTTATGTAGAAAAAACAAGCCTTAGATTGTTTTTAAGACATTCAAGGCCTGTTTAAAATATACATTAAATGCCATAATAGGTCTCCTTTAAAACAACAAAAATGTCATACATTCTGGATTCATTACAAATCAACTGAAATATTGCAAGCCTTTTATTATTTGAATATTGCTGATTATGGCTTACAGCTTAAGATTTCCAGAATATTCTATTTTTTTGAGATAGGATATTTGAGTTTTCTTAAGCTGTAAGCCATGATAAGCAATATTAAAATAATAAAAGGCTTGCAATATTTCAGTTGATTTGTAATGAATCCAGAATGTATGACATTTTTGCATTACAGAAAATAAAGGACTTTATCACAATATTCAAATATTCTGAGACAGTCCTGTATTTTTCATTGAAGTACTCATCTTTCTCGTGTTTATTATCATTTGCCACATAATTAAAGTGACATACTAAATTTAAGAAAAAATTACTAATTATCCGATTGGTCGACTAATCGTTTCAATAGTCGGTGACTAGTCGACTATTAAAATAGTCGTTAGTTGCAGCCCTAATATATATTGAGAAGCGTAACATGTCAGTGTAACTGTAAAAATGGTGCCAGTCACAATTGCAAAACAACCATTTGGATCTGATTTGGTAGAGAAATGCTTAAAGGGAATATTCTTTTTAATTAAAAAGCACACGTCTTAACGTTTATAGTATAGAAACACTGACTTCTGTATGGATCTGCTTCATGCATTCATAAACTCCAATTAAAGCTGCAAGCAGCGATGAACGGGCCCTCGCACTCACGGCCACCGCCCCCCATAAGCATATCAGAAACGACACCACCCACGACTTCCTATGTCAAACCATTCAAAAGTTATAGCAGAAAAAAGGGACAACCAATCAGAAGGAGGGGCGGGGCTAGTTCAGGCCAATGAAGGTCAAGGACTCATTACAGAGTCCCATGACACCACCCACGACTCTCTATGTCAAAACATTCAAATGTTATAGCAGGAAATAGGGACAACCAATCAGAAGAAGGGGCGGGGCTAATTTTCACCAATTATGGTCAAGGACTCTATACCGAGTCCCATGACACCACCCACGACTCTTTATGTCAAACCATTCAAAAGTTATGGCAGAGAAAAGTATTCTAGGGGGCGCTGTTGAGCCGTTAGGCCACGCCCATTAATGCAAACCATGAAATATCAATGTATCGCCAAGCCTGGCTTGCATGTAAAATTTGGTGACTTTTGGAGAACTATCAAATATGGACCAATCAGATGAAGCGCTTTTTCGCGTCTAGCGTCGCCACGGTAACACTTTTGAAAGAGAAAAGTAATGCGCGTAGTCGCAGGATGAAGACGCACATTTTGAGGTATAACACACCTGGGTGCACGTTACGGTTCAGGCCGTATTCATTGCCGAAGGAATGGCATAAATTGCGCCAAAATTACACAATAAATTAAAAATGGCTGACTTCCTGTTCGGTTTCGGCCATGGCGCCAAGAGACTTTTCTTTAAGTTGCAACATGATGCAGGTGTGTCCCGATTTTCATGCATGTACGTCAAACCGTATTGTGGGGCTTGAGGCACAAAGTTTTCCGGGGGGCGCTGTTGAGCCATTTTGCCACGCTCATTAATGTAAACCATAAAATATCAAATTTATCGCCAGGCCTGCCTTGCATGCAAAACTTGGTGACTTTTGGGGAACTATCAAATATGGACCAATCAGATGAAGGGGGGCGCGCTTTTTGCCGTCTAGCGTCGCCACGTTAACACTTTTGAAAGAGAAAAGTAATGCGTGTAGTCGCAGGATAGAGACGCACATTTTGATGTATAACACACTTGGGGGCACATTACGGTTCGGGCCGTATTAATTCTCGAAGGAATGGCATATATTGCTCCAAAATTACGCGATTAATTCAGAATGTTTAAAATGGCCGACTTTCTGTTCGGTTTCTTTAAGTTGCGACATGATACAGGTGTGTACCGATTTTCGTTCATGTCCGTCAAACCGTATTATGGGGCTTGAGGCGCAAAGTTTTTTCGGTCTGAACCAACCAGATGAAGGGTGGGCGCGCTTTTTGGCGTCTAGCGTCGCCACGGTAACGCTTTTGAAAGAGAAAAGTAATGCGTGTTGTTGCAGGATGGAGACGCACATTTTGATGTATAACACACTTGGGGGCACGTTACGGTTCGGGCCGTATTAACTGCCGAAGGAAGTGCATAAATTGCGCCAAAGTGACACGATTAATTCAAAATGGCCGACAACCTGTACGGTTTCGGCCATGTCGCCAAGAGACTTTTCTTTAAGTTGTGTACTGATACAGGTGTGTAGCGATTTTCGTGCATGTACGTCAAACCGTATTGTGGGGCTTGAGGCACAAAGTTTTCCGGGGGGCGCTGTTGAGCCATTTTGCCACGCCCATTAATGTAAACCATTTAAATATCAAATTTTTCGCCATGCCTGACTTGCATGCAAAATTTGGTGACTTTTTTGGGACGTTTAGGGGGGCAAAAAGGCCCTCCTTTCGTCAGAAGAAAGAAAGAAAAAAGAAAAAAAAAAAAGAAAGAAAAAAAATTCCTACAGATACAATAGGGCCTTCGCACTGAAGGTGCTCGGGTTCTAAATATTGTACTTATAGCGGTGTGGTGTTGATACCAGCGCTGCATACTGATTGTGTCCATCAACGTAGGCGCCCACCTTTGTCAGTGAACTGAATATTTTGGTATGACCTGCATGAGTGAGGATCAGACGAGCCGGGAACTGGAACCCATGTCGGACACTGGCTTCCCTCAGGTTAAATCGGATGGCGGGAAACTCAGCGTGATCTTTTATCACTTCTGCGGTGAGGTCATCGTAGTGTAGTTGTCCTGCTTTTTCGAACAGTCTGGATTATCTTTTCTTTGACTTGGTCATGGTGAATCCTGGCGATCATGACTCTTGGCGTGGTGCTGGTTGCAGTGATGTGATAAGGGCGTCCCACTTTAACTCCCCCGGGTGAAATGCTGAGCGCCCAGGAGTTTAGGCAGCATCTCTGACACAAAGGAGAGCCTTTCTCAACGTTCTTAGTCAAACCCACAATTGTAATGTTTTGTCTTCAAGAGTGGCCTTCTAGATTGGTCAGTTTGGCTTACAGCAGTTTATTCTGGGCAGAGCTCACCATAATCTTTTTTCAAGTTTAGCTAGGCATCCATATCTGTGCCATTGTTCCAGTTCAACAATGTAAGAGGTGTTGGCGGTGATGACATTTTTAACCCCAGCGAGAGTTGTCTCAAAATTGTTGATCCTCGTGTTCATGGCATTTTTTAAAAGCCTCCAGGATGGCCGACTGTGACGTGTGAAGAGTATATTAGGTCTCATAGGGAAGCCTTAGAGCTATCTGGGCTTGTTTCTTGGTCTTTACCATACTTTTAATAGAATGATTTGCACTGTTTGAAAAGTAAAAAAATCAAGTGTTAAATTGCTTTTATCAAAGTAAGGTGAAGGAGCTAATGAGAACTGTTATCTACTGCATGGCTGGCCCTCAAGCCCCATGCAAATTATTATTCTTGTTATTAATTTTAATTTGTCTATAATCACAGGTATATATTATCTAGCTTTCAGTATGCATTACCTAATTACAGTAATTGTTGTCAGAGATCTTTCTGTGGCTCACAAGTGGATTTGAAGCACTTGATTTTGATTTAATGAATTGCACATTTCACAATGACTTAATTTTTTTTTTCTTCAATACATTTTTTTTTTTTATTAAAGTATTGCACACATTGGTTGTCCACCATATAAAATTAAGCAGTTTCAATGTATTTCCTTGCTAGGCACAAATAGTGGGGACTTCAACCATTTTCCTGAGGACCCTGAGTTTGCAGACATTATCCAAAGGGCAGAGCAGGCAATTCAAAGCAGAATCTTTCCGGAGAGGATTTCCCAAGGTTCCAGCGGGAGCTACTTTGTCAAAGACTCAAAAGAGGTAAGGCTAGGAACAAACTGACAACTTTAAAATGTTAACAGGAAAGGAAAATGTTCTACAATGCTCAAATTTGGAGAAAGAATGTAGTGGCAAAGTAAATACAAGTTGAAAAATGCAAATTTGAAAACTTTTTTGGGGGGGGGGGGCTCCCCTAAAATACTTGAGAGGGATTGTACATGGGAAAATGTGTTGGGACCCTTCAATTAAAGAAAGGAAAACCCATGATTGTAACTGGAATAATGTTATACTGACAAAAGCAATACATTGTAATTCACCAAACACTGCCTAATGCTTTTGCATTGTGGTTCAACAGACTCACTAAAAGAGGGAGAGAAAGAGAAACTACTGAAACTGCCTTGCAAAAATTAGTTGGGACTTGGGCTGGTCACTGTAAAAGGGACCCCCAAAAGGGTCAAAAACCATTAAAAACTGGTAACTTCAAAGTTCAAAGATCCATCTGAGTTGGTAAGGATTGATGCAGTCTTCAAACTACAATAATCAGGCAGATAAATCAATCACTCATGTCAGAATGCCTAAACAGGAGGACTTCTTTAATGTCGTGGCATTAATATTATTATCACATGTGGATGAGTATGCAGGACTGAAGCCTGATTTAAGGTTCTGCGTTAAACCAACGCAGAGCCTACGTTGTTGCCGTCACGCCGTCGTGAACCCTTCAGACTTCCCCGTCACTCCATTTCTCCGCGGTGCAATAACCCCCCAGAGCGCTAGTTGATACTTTGTTTAGTTTCCGGCTTTTCCGGTCACAGGGAATCATAGAGATAAGGACGACTATTGTGCAAAAAACCAAAACAACCCCCCCAAAAAAAATTACACACACGAAGAAAAGAGCGCTGAACGTTCACTACTGCTTCATGAACCAGAACCGTAAATGCGTTGCTACCAAGTAAACCAATCACAGCCCTCTCGGTCTGCGTTGGGTCTGCGTCGCCTCGACGCGTAGTTACATTTTTTGGGAGGTGCAGGTCAGGCTACGACGTAGGCTACGGAGAGACTCCCGCGTAGCCGCGCACCCTACGGCGTAGGTTTAACGCAGAACCAGAATTCAGCCCTAAGGGTTGCTGCGGTTCCTCGACTGACCGATGGGCGGCTGCAAAAGCCAGTCAATCTCCATTGACCTCCATGTTAAAATGTCCCACTTTAGAGCAGAAATAATCATATTTACAGCTCGGTTCCAAAACTGCTGGGATTGGTTTGTACCACAACAGGAGTTTATATCACGCATTAACTTTATTTCTTATGATTGTTAAACAATTTAAAGTTAAATTGTAAAGCCATGGACAAAATTAACTTGATAAGTAATTTGTACGAACCCAGCGTTGGGGATACGGGGGCGGTCTTTTTACTTTTTACGATTTTACTGTCAAGTCAGGGCCACCACTAAAGCAGCTCTTCTTAAACATAGCTTTGTTGTATCCTGGGTTCAATTCCTGCCGGGAACGCTGTGGGCGCTGAAGTGCGTGTTAGTTCCCCTATGACTTTGGCGCCCACACCCTGGGTGGGGTTGGAGAAAGGGCCTTTCTGTGTGGAGTTTGCATGTTCTCCCCGTGTTCCCTTGGGTAGCTAATGTGTAATGAGGATCTGGCCGGAATAACGTGATCCTTCCACGCGCTACGTCCGGCCAGAGAAACCCCACCCTGTCTGGTGAAAAGATGCTGCTCACTCCTCAGGTTAAGGAGGAGACCTGAGCTCAGTGTAGGTCCTCCCGGGGTTAGTAGAGGATGGCAATGCCCAGGAGGACTGACTTAGACAGGAGCACTGGGTGCTCCAGATGCCCTGGGTGGGCATCTGGTTGTGGGGTGGTCATGGGATGTGGGTGCCGGAGCCCTCAGGCTCCTGATTGACTCCAGAAGTGCTCCCAACATCACGTTATTTGTGCCCTCCATAACTGTGGTCACCACCCGCTCCTGGAGCTCATCACTCTCTCGAAGCTGATCTCGCCAAAAATCCCTCATCTCACATAGCAGAGCGACATCGCCTGTATGCCCCTGCCGTCTCCGACGAGGTCTCTGGGCACTTGTCTCTGAAGACAGAATTGGTGTAAAACTTATTACCTGTCCTTACGTGGGTATATGTCTAAACATAAAGAAGCATTGGTTGTTGCAGCCAGCATACTGCAGAACTTACCCAGTAACTCAGAGTTCCTCTGGAGCGGGGAACTGCTCCTTGAGGTCTCAGCAGATCTTTCAACCGGACAAGCCTCATCGAAGCCACGTTGTGTTGTGCTGAATGAAATGAAAAATGATTTATATCTTATTCATTTTATGTCAGACATATGGATTTATGTTGTCTAGTTGTCAGAATAATCACATTATTGGTTCCATATTATGTTCTTTGCAAATATAATCGTGCCTACTTTCATTAAACTGTGTTTTAGGTACTTTGATTTATAAACAGTCACACCGGGTTCATTTTGACCCTGGAAAACAGCTGTGATTGGTTTTAAATCAGTATTCTGATTAAACCTGATCAGTGTGTTAAAATATAAATGCATTTTCATTAAACTCAGACAATAACCCCCCAGCATGCGCAGACTGCAATATCCGATATCCCCGTATACATGGCGTTAACATTCCGACTGCGAACGGGTTATCTAGGTGCTGCAACCCGATTACTAAATGTCCGACATAGGTCCGAAGTAGATCGGGTTCAGGTGTTTACATGCAGTTAAAAAGTCCGAACGATGTCTTATACGATCAGAAACCCGATTGAACTGCTGCATGTAAACGTACTGACAGTAAAACATGAGCAGAGCTACAACAGTGCTGACTGTGGACACAAGCTCAATCAGAAAATGCTATGTGATTCCAAAATGGTGAAGAAAATGACTTTGGGGAGAACAAAGCAAGAGGCACTGGTGAAAGACGTCCTGGGTCCAAAGGCAGTGGGTGGTGATCTCAAGACTTTAACGTCGTCACTCATCCCATTCTCCATACAGACCGATGCCTCAAATAAAGGGAACAGGAAGATGTTTCCCCTTGCTGTCCAGTACTTCAGTCCAGAGTCTGGGGTGACCAACAAAATGCTGGACTTCATAGAGAGCGCAGATGAGTCAGCTGCTGGAATTGTAACTCTCTTGTAACTAATTTGGCTTGTCAGTGGATCAAGTGACCGCATTCAGTGCTGACAACACAAATGTTAATTACGGTATTCAGCACTCTTTTTTTCACTAATTTTTACTAATTTGATCTTATTTTCGGATTTAATTTTAATTCTGAATTAAAGAGGAATTAAACTTCCCATGTAAATGCACTGACTGTAGATGTGGAGAATATTGTGCTGGAGGTTTAGGGCCACTTCTCCACATCAGCTGAAAGAAGAGAGTCACTCAGAGTTTTGTTTGTGTTATGTTCAATTCAAGGAGATCTTATGACATGTGACAACCAAGTGGCTCTCCCTTAATCCAGCAATCCATTGGCCGATGCAGACCTGGACTGCACTGACATCTATGTTAAAGCTCAACGAAGACTCCACTGTGGAAGGCGGAGGCATTGTGGAGGTTTACCTTCTCTTCTTTAACAATATACTCTCCCTCTTTGAGGAAGTAGTAAAGAGCCTGGAGGGCAATGCAACCACCTGTGTTGAGCTGTATTCCATCATCGCTGAATTCAAGCAAAAGCTCACACAGAGACGAGACAAGCAGTTCTATGGGTACCTAACAAGGCAAAAGCTGCAGGGCCTCCTCCCAGATGAAGCAAACATGGCAAGGGTCGAATTCACTGCATTTCTCAATAAAGCTCAGAAGAGAACTGGCTGTTTGCACTGCAGCCTCTCTCCCTCCACCGTAGCACCCTGACCTTTGATCAAATGGAGAAGGTGGATAAAAAACTCAACCTCATCAATACAGTGAAGATGGATGAGCTTTATGATGAGTGCACTAGTATCATCCTGAAGAGGCTTAGGGTACAGAATGCTGATGAATGCAAGTCCAAGAGTGTTGCTGCGAGGTGGATGACTGTTTGAAGAAGTTGATGTGCCCACCATGCTCTCTATCATGAGACACATCCTGAGCATCCCAGCATCCACTGGATACGTGGAAAGAAATTCCTCCTGTATGACCAACAAGTGAGAGATGTGTTCAGTGGAGCTCATGAAGAGTGATCTCCTCATCACTTTGAACATTGAGCAGACCTGTTCGGAGTTCAACACCACAGTTCTGAAAGACAAAGCGCTGCTCAGTGCTGCAAGAAGTAACAAGAAGTACTCCTGGAAGAAGAAGTGAGATGGAGAGTGAACTGTTTAAACCTGGCCTGACCAAAAAAAGGACATAAAAGGAGTTGAGCACTTTATTTTTTATAATGTTTATTAGTTTTATTTATTTTCTAAGAAAAAGATTCTCAGGCGGGCTTTGTTACAGCTGTTACAGTACTTTATTATTTATATAATAGACTAGAATGTTCAGTCTTTAAGTGTGTTAAATTTCATTGTTTTCCTTCTTGAAAGTATTTATACATGTTACATTTACAGAATATTCTAGTGTTGTATTTAATTTAGGTGGTGTTCTGTTTAACTGCCCAATGCAGGCAGACTGTTTATTTTACTGTGGCCATGCTCGGGTTCGGGCTGTCTGTACAGTTATGCAAGTTCAATGCTATTAAAGCACTTTAAACTTTAAATCAAAGCATTTTGTTTTTTCATATAACATATATATAAATTTCTATGCATTTTAGACGTTTTGGGGATGTCCCTTTTTTTTTTTTTTGGCACTCGCCCGTGCGGCTGAAATCAAGGCATCCCTTATTTCTATTTCTGAAAGGTGGCAACCCTAGTTGTGTTGTACCACAAAGGGGGTGCTGGTTCAGTTATTAAAGAGTTATTAATAATTGTCTTGCAATAATTATTTAATATTAATAAAGAAGATCCTCCGGTCCTCTATTCCCTTCACTGGCTTGCCTGTTTGTTTTAGAATTGATTTTAAACTTTTAATGTTTGTCTTTAAAGCTCTGAACGGCCTTGCCCCTCCTTATTTATCAGAGCTTTTAACGGTGCGTGAGCATGGAACAGCTCTGAGAACTTCCAACCAACGTTTGTTGGAAGTGCCCAGGTCAAAGCAGAAGCACTGGGGTGACCGAGCGTTTTCAGTTGCCGGCCCCAGGCTCCGGAATAAGCTCCCCTGTGAGTTACGTGCGATTTCTGACCTGGGCCTTTTTAAGTCTAAACTGAAAATGTATTTATTCAGGGTGGCTTTTAATGCTAGGGCTGAACGATTAATTGCATTTGCGATAATATTGCAATGTGATAAAATGCGATTTTCTAACCGCAAAGACTGCGATTTGACCAGTCACGTGATCTGGTCACGTTGCCGGCAGGGGAAAAAAGTCAACCTATCTACCATGGCCTCAGTGTTAGTGCTCGGCTAGGCAGGGCTTTATAAATATATGGGCTTTATAAATGTATTAAATATATTAGCGCGGAGTCGGCTTGGCGAGGAGCTGCGTGCGGCCACGAGCATGAGCCGGGCGCGCGTCTGGGACAGTGGAGTCGCGCTGTGAAGCCTGATTTATGGTTCCGCGTTAAATGGATGCAGCGCCTACGGCGTAGGCTACGCCATAGTTTACGCGGCGACGCGCGCATTACGGTGCGCGTACCGCGTACCCTACGGCGTAGGCTCTGCGTTGGTGTAACGCGGAACCATAAATCAGCGTTAAACCACCTGCAGCCCGACAGCTAATCAGGAGAAGTTAAAGAGCGGGGCTGCCAGTGGTTCATTGCTGGTTCGTTTTGTTAACTCTGAGCTTTGTTGGTTTGTTTGTTAGTTTGCAGGTGGGTTTTTTTCTCTCTGTGATTTTTTAGTTATTTGTGAAGAAGTTCTGAGTTTCCTGTGAGGAAGGTTTTTTGTTCCCTGTGGGAGTTTTTCTGTGTTTTTCTATTAAACTACGCCTCGTTTTGGCTAAAGTTTAACCCGGTTTGGTGTCGTGTGATTGGGTTCAGAGAACGACCCATAACACTGGTGTGTACAGACGTGTGTAGACGTGTTAAAGAGGTAAAGCCACAGATTTGTTTTCTTTATTGTTATTGTAATCTGTGCTTTAAATAAATCTGACATTGTTTATTATAAAACAGACTGATTTATTGCTTGTGTAGTTGAAAAATACATGAGAACAGGACCTTGAAAAAAGAATCACATATTAAATCGCAATATTGAGGAAAAAAATCGCAATCAGATTATTTTCAAAAATCCTTCAGCCCTATTCAATACCCAAGCACTTTTTGTCTTGATTATATGTTTATTATGTAAAGCACTTTGGTTCACCTGTAGGTCGATATAAGGTGCGATATAAATAAAGTACATTTACATTTACAAGTTTACTTATCAAAATGAATCAATCAAAATGGGGCACAACCTGACTTATCAGGAAAATAACTGAACAGCAAAATCAGTCTCAAGGTAACTTCCATACGTGCCAGGCCAGCCTGTTGCCAGGGGTGGCGTTACAGAATAACAGTGCAGAGTCTGAGCACAGACCTTTGCAACCAGCAGTTGTGACAAATATGTATAAAATAAACACAAACAACTTCTCTCATTCAAATTAACCAGAATTTATTTACACAAGTGTTAAAAGATGATAAAACAACACTAAATAAACCTTAAACACAAACTTCAGATGGATGGCTGAAGTCATGTGGTGACTGAGTCTCGCGTGATTCAAAATCCAGTGAAAAACAAACTCGGGGCATGCATGGGCACTGAAGCCGGGCCTCCTTCAGCTCCAGGTCCGAAGGCATTCCTGTCGAGGCATGGAAGGGTCCCTCGTTCGGCTCATCTGGGGCTCAGAATGTTCACGGGTCACTCGTAGCAGCACTCCAGACTATGGTTGCTTTGGCCTTCTTCATAGCTCACAGAGAACTCCATGGGACCGTGGACAGGGCTGAAGGAGAAGAGAGATTGGGAGAAAAAGAGCGAGTCGGCTGTAAGAAATCAATGCTGACGTCAGTTAGGCCTCAGAATTGAAGTTAAGTCTTTACATGGTCAACACAGGACTGTGGCCCAACAGTTGACATCGCCTCTGGGATTCTTGATGATTGAAATATGGGATACGGCAATGATTTTCTCTTCTCATAATTGTACTCTGTTTTTTTCTTTTTTCCTCTACAGAAGATCATTGGTGTTTTCAAACCAAAGTCAGAGGAACCTTACGGTCAGCTGAATCCAAAATGGACCAAGTACTTTCACAAAGTATGCAAATTTGCACATTTCTTTTTTTCTGTTAATATTTTTAAGTTGTAATGTAAAGCAGACTGACCAGTTAATGAACATTTGAAATATGTTGCCATGCTTACATTTCCTAATGTGACCATAAAACTCACAGGAGAATCCTAGCCATTTGTGTCTTCTTTCTGTATTGTCTTCTATTAAAACTAGGGCTGTCAGTTTAGTGCGTTAATTAGATTAATTAATTACACTGCTAATTAAGGCGTTATGAGAATTAATGCAATTAATTATGAGTGCAAAATGCGTGAGTATTTTAAATTTGGCCCATTGAGGGAGCCGTAGTTCACTTGGCAGTGGCAGGTCACTTCCCTCCTGCTGCTAGTCAAACTAACAAAGCAGTGACAGACCTGGACGACTCAGGGGAGTGAGGCCAGCAAATCTTTGTTAGGGCCTTTGAACTGCAAGTTTATGTATAAAAATTCTTCTTACGGCTCTCGGCGAAGGCGGACGCTTTCTCTGCTCCCTCTCCCTCCCTATCTGCCCTGCAACTGCTTTTTGTCTTGTCTTTAGAGCCTCTCTTTTTCACATTTCAATTTCAATTTCAATTTTATTTATATAGCGTCTAATACAACAAAAGTTGTCTCTAGACGCTTTCCAGAGACCCAGAACATGAACATAAACCCCTGAGCAATTATTACATAAACAATGGCAGGTAAAAACTCCCCTAGTGGGAGAAAAGCCTTAAAGTGGAAATGAAGAAGTCAGTCAAGTATACATTATTTGCTAAATGGATATCCACTCTATTCACCAATTATGTAATAAACATGAAAAACGTAATACAATAAAAAATAAAAAGAACTCCCGTTATAGCTTTCATAGCACGGACGCCGCCATCTTGGCCGTGACGTCACGGGGTTGGTTAGCTTCACGGGAGTCCACAGGCAGAGGTAGAGGTAGAGGTAGTGAGAGACAGAGACAGAGGAAGATAGAGACAGAAAAAGATCCAGATAGAGAAAGATAGACATTTATAGATAGAGATAGTGACATATAAAGACGGATATCATGAAACCAACCGTTGGTAAAGTCCCAAGTGGTGGTTTTTCACAAACGACGAGCTCTGTCAGGAATGTGCCAAACACTAATTGCCAACGCAGCCTATCAAAACTGCAGCGCCGAAAGCAGAAAGTTGGGAGTAATTTGAGAAATGCGTCCTCGTTGAAACGATTTAAAGGCTGATTTATGGTTCCGCGTTACACCAACGCAGAACCTACGGCGTAGGGTACACGGCGATGCGCAACGTACCGTGTAGCCTACGGTATTACGCACTGTTGCGGTTTGGTCGGAAGATCTTAAAATAAAGTGTAAAAAAAAACAAAAACAATAATCTCTCTTCTGTCTTGTCATGCTATTGTTGACTTAATGTTTATTATCTCCACTTGCCTTAAGCTTTATCATGTAGCGATGCACTCTTGACTTTGTAAGAAAAATGATTTTGTGGTCATTTCAGCACCGCCATGTATTAGACAGCTCCTCCCGTGCTGTCTGATGCGATGGTGAGGTTTGTTCACCTGCAGACTGTTGGCAGGTGAGTCAAAGCTGGGCTGTTACATTTAGAATCTTGACCTCTTAAAAAGTTTATAATAGGCTACAATAACCCAAGTCATTTATTTGATTGTAAAATTTAACAAACTGTTGGTAAAATCTATATAGACCTCATAGTGGGGGTGAGCGCATGCATGCAGGTGCGTGATTGCGTGGGTACGCCTAATTAGTAACATGCACTTGGGGCCCGTCAATATATCTTGCACTGGGGCCCGTGCTGAGGTTGCTACGCTGCTGCGGTTATATATAAAGACAGTGATCTATATTAGTGATCAATAGAGTAAAAGAGGTAGCTTAGATAATTTGACAGACAGTCAAAGACGGAGACAGTTTTCACAGACAGACAAGATGGAGACTGAGGAAGAGCCACGACAGGACAGAAGAAGACAAGTCGGAGGTCATTATTGCATTGCTCCTGGGTGTAATAATGAATTTTACCGGGTTAAGGGCAGGGACAAAGCAGTCCATTTCCATAAACTGCCACTACCAATAAGTATTTCAAAAATCTTTTTTCCTCAAACAAAACTTTGCAGTGACAAATTGGATAACGTGCGCACGTGCGCCGTGCGTACGGCGCAAACATAAACATTAAGGTGTCAACGCATCAGAAACAGATGAAAACACAGCTAAACAGGTGGCGGCGCAACAGAAACCCAGATGAAAATGCAGCTAAAAACATTAAGGTGACGGCGCACCTACAAAAAAGTTAAAAAAAAAAAAAAAAAAAAAGATCAAAGTCGTGCGCATATTACCAGTGCATTAAACTGTATATAATGCAGTGGCGCATTTATTTTATTTATTTATTTATTTTTGGTACGCGCTGGGTCCACCGTTTGATGACAGACCAGAGGCTGAGGGGACTGGCCCGGGACTTTGACGAAACGGGAGGCGCAGACTCAAATAGGCAAGAACATCTTTATTTAATTTAATGACGCCAGATCTTGCTGGGGTTTATATTGTAGCATCGGCTATATCTGCTAGTTGAAACGTGTGGTCGGTGAGTCTATCTGAGTTTTATGGTGTTTTTATAGTTCATGCTTTATGGCGCTGTAGTTTTTTTTTTTTTTTTACTTTTTTTGTAGGTGCGCCGTCACCTTAATGTTTTTAGCTGCATTTTCATCTGGGTTTCTGTTGCGCCGCCACCTGTTTAGCTGTGTTTTCATCTGTTTCTGGGTGCGCCGTCACCTTTAATATTTAGTTGTGTTTTCATCTGTTTCTGATGCGTTGACATCATTGACAGCAGATACACTCCGGCACGGTGGGCATCAGCGTGCATAAACCACACCTACACCAGGTAGTGTTGCCGACCCGCTCCTCACCCAAAACACCCGGCTCCTCCACGACTTCTTCCTCCCTAACCATCACCACCGCTCGGTTCCCTCGTCTTATAGGCTCAAAAGCATAAGGCATTGGGTTGCTGACCTCCACAGTTCTCTCAATCTCGTCCTCATCCATGATCTTTCGCAAAAAACACTTGCTGTCCTGTCTTGCCAATAGAGCGTTCAAAGCACCAACCAACCCCGTGACGTAAGCACCGACGTCACTTCAAGATGGCGGCTCGCTAGCCAGAGAACTAGGTAGAAACTACGAAAATAAATGTGTTATTTCTATGGGTTTCACAATTTAAAAAAATCAGATTTTAGACAAAGTCGTTTTTTAAATATATTTGACCACTACCAGTGCCAAAACATGCACGTTTCATTTCCACTTTAAGCCAAACAGTGGCAAGGAAAAACTCTCCTTTAGGAAGGAAGAAACCTTGAGCAGGACCAGGCTCATAAGGGGGGACCCTCCTGCCAAAGGCCAGACTGGGGGGTCGGGGACGTCAACAGCACAGCAGGCAGGTGGAAGCAGCAACGGGTTTACCAGGGGTGGGGACCGCAGGGAGGTGGAAGCAGCAACGGGATGACCAGGGGTGGGGACCGCAGGCCAGCACGCAGCTCCCGAAGCTCCGGCCCAATCAGCAAGTCCCAGGTTGGGGTGCAGGGTTGGGGAAAGGTTGAGAAGGGGCAGGGCCAGGGAGAGGAGTCTTGATGGACAAACCTTTCCCCCGCCTGCCTGGGCAGTTACCCTGCCCCTCTCACTCCCACGCTGCAGGTTCCGGTGTTGTGCATTCAGAGATGCTCTTTGCCACCGGCAGAGGGTGCTGCAACATGGACAAAAGAGAAAAAGGAGAAGAAAAGGGGGGGCCAGCACAAGAAACTACAGGAGCGACTCTAACACACTAGAGTTTACACTACCTAGAGATTTACCAACACCAGCTAGAGGTTTACTAAACACTAACTATAGGCTTTACTAAACAGAAAGGTTTTAAGTTTAGTTTTAAAGGTGGAGGTGGTGTCAGCCTCCTTAACCCAGATTGGAAGTTGGTTCCATAGTAATGGTGCCTGATAGCAGAACGCCCGCCCTCCAAATCTACATTTGGATACTCCGAGGAGGTTTACTACGAGTAAACCTGCACTCCGAGAACGGAGAGCTCTGCTCTCCGAGAACGGAGAGCTCTGCCAGGAACATAGGGCACTATCAGGTCTTGCAAAAATAATGCAGAGCTAAGCCGTTTTGGGCTTTATACGCAAGTAATAAAATTTTAAATTGGATTCTAAATTTTACGGGTAACCAATGGAGCGACGCTAACACTGGAGAGACATGGTCTCTCCTGCTGATTCCTGTCAGTACTCGTGCTGCTGCATTTTGGATCAGTTGGAGCCTATTCAGCAAATTACTTGGACATCCTGCTAATAACACATTACAGTAATCTAGTCTAGAAGATACAAACGCATGAACACATCCTCCGAAACTCTCTACAATCATGGGATTGGTTAACTGGTCTTTCAGCACAATTGACCAAATTTTTGCGACGAGAAGTCAGGGGACAAGGGAGCCCTCCTGCCCCGATGGGACATTTTTTGCCGGATACGTGATGGACTCCTGGATACATTGGAGGATCATGTGTCTGTCTATTCTGTCGGTCGAGGATGTTGAAGATGCTTCATAATTGGATTAATGATAGCAGGATTTCTGCTTTTTGGAGCTGGTGGTTTCCTCGCATTTCGACAAATGCGTAAGTCGTCGACAGCTGTTCTGGCCCTCTCAGAGCTGCCCGACGTGGCTGAGGGGATAAGCTCTGCGACCAACACTCAGACTCTAACACTGGTAGAGCTAAATCGCAAGCTGGATGCGGTTCTTGAGCAGAAAGGCTAGCTGCGGTTTTTGAACTCATTGACATTATGGAAAAGACCTTGGAGAAGGTGGAAGCTCGGCTTGGCGGGAATTGACCACAAATTTGTCTGATTGGATTCGCCATTGATGAACCAGAGACTTAAGGCAGACGTAAAATTACTGGAATCTGCCTGTTTTTTTTTTGTTTTGTTTTTTTTTCTCAATACAATTGTTGATTCTATAATCTGACCTTGACAGAGCAGCTTGGCCGGCTGCTCCAGTCACAATCTCCCTGTAGAAATGAAAAACAAGATGCTCTGCCCCCACTAGCCCTCCCCTTCCCAGGACATCTGTGGACCTGTATCAGAACTGTACCGGGCCGTATGATAACATCAAGGACAATGGCTGAGGAGTAGCCCTGGGGCAAAGTTCACAGACTTACCGCTCACACACACACTTGCTGATAACCACACCTCCCACACCTCTCTTATCAGCCCCCCAACACTGTCTCCGGGTTCGAGCGCCACAAAGCCGCTTGGATGAACTGTGCTGGGACCCCCCCCCCCCCCGACTTGCCCACCCCCCATACCCATGCAAGTTATGATGTTGCTTTTCTGTGCTGAGGTGTTTTTTGCACCTTGACACTGGGTATTTAATACACAGTGTGAAGATGCCTTTTTTTTCCTCCTCCGTCCCAGTGTCATCCTTCCTCCAAGAAATGGCGTCCGTACAAATGGTGCCAGCGGTGTGAACCGGAGTCAAGTTCTCTCGTCTGATTATGTCTGACTTGGCAATAAAGCTTTTTCTGATTCTGAAAAAGAAAAAGAAAGACGGGACTATCACCAAGAACGCGGTGATTTGTACATTTTGTAAAAAAGAATTTTCCTATCACCGGAGCTGCTCCAGCCTTAATTATCATTTACGCTAAACATGTCCGGACAAGTTCTACTGTAAACATTACAGCTACTTGAATTGCTGTATTGAGTCAGCTTTAGTTTTAATCTTGAATTGAGAGTCTGCTTAAGTGCCTATTTGAGACTCAGCCTTATTTTATTTCTGAATGTTATTCTTTTAACTGTATTTGCATTGCATTTTTGAATAATGCACCTGGCCTAATTGGTTTGCTGATGTGCTTGAGCTTTTCTTTTGAATTTAATTTATGAAACACATTTCACCAACAAAAATGTGGATTCCAAATCTTCTCTTCTTAGTGTATTCAATTGATTAGTCATGCACTGCAATTTAGCAATGTCCTAGAATTCGAATTGTTTATTCGGGGACCTTTAGCAGATATGAGATTAAAAAGCAATTAATTAGATTAATTAATTATAAATTCTGTTATTAATTAGATAATTTTTTTTAATCGCCTGACAGCACTAATTAAAACACAAGTTCCTTATGAAAACCTGTAGAATTAGTTATATATACATAAAATGTTGTCTCTTTCTGTCATTGTCTCTGTCATTAGCTCTGTTGTCCGTGTTGTTTTGGGCGAGGCTGCTTGCTGCCTAACCAGGGTTACCTCTCAGAAGCTGCTGCTTCACTGGTCGATACTAAGCTCGGTCTGGGAGTGGTGCCAAAAACCAAGGTATGGAAGACAGTCAATACATTTTATTTCAGGTTTATTTATGAATATACATGTTTTGCAATCTGTTGTATTAATCTTTGATTTAAGTTAATTTTCAGTTAATTGTTTTAAATAGTTATACACCCTTAGTCATAACTAAACTAGTGTTAACTGAATGTCTTTTGTCAGGTAGTTTATTTGGCGAGTGACACATTCCACTACAGTGCTATTGACAGAGCAAAGTCCAGAGGGAAGAAGTATGCATTAGAGAAAGTTCCAAAGGTTGGACGACGTTTCCACAGAGTGGGGCTGCCTCCAAAGGTAACAGAGCATTACTCCTCCTGACAATCTTAACATCAGCAACATTTATTTTTGAGGCACGTTTGAGGAGGATACACTAATAATTTCTCCCTCACGTATTCCTGCAGAGTAAATTCTTTGACTTCTCTTTTCTTAACTATGCAAACCACTGGGTAGCTAAATTTCAAGACCATTTACTCACAGATTTAAGACCTGTGTTGTTCTCGTTCACGAAAACGGAAACGAAATATGTTCGTCAACGACCATTTTTCACCGGACGAAAACGAGACCGGACTAGACAAAAGACACGTGTATAAACAATAACTAGGAGGACAAAGTCATTATGCAATTTCATTGACTAATAAAGACTAAACGAAAATATAGTTCACAAAATAAATACTCCGCTAAAATCTATGGTCATTTTCGTTCACGAACAAAGACCATACGAAATATATAATTATAATGAACGTATCATTTCCTCCTGTCTCTTTTTCCATAGAGCGCCGCTGTGCGTTCGCAAATGCTCACCGGGACTGTCCGGGAGCACAGTTGTCTATCACTTTGTATTTGCATTGTGGTCAGGGTGCCTATATCGAACATACCCTTCTCCCACACACACTCTCTCTCTCAAACACACACACACACACACACACACACACACACACACACACACACACACACACAAACACAAACACACACACACACACACACACACACGCCGCAGCTGCACACAGACACCACGCGGAGATTTCATTTCATAAAATAAAACAGTAACATGCTTTGCACGACGTCGGTCATAAGTTGAAAGGAAAGAACACGACAAACCTGAAACGACACATCTCCTTTTACTACAAAGAAATCAAGGTAAGCTAAGTTAACATAAAGTATGCTGCTGGTTGTTTACAACATTAAATCAACGTTGTGTTGTTGAGTGTAGGGATGTCACGATGACAGATTTTCTTGGTACGATTATTGTCAGAGAAATAATCACGATTTAACGATTATCACGATTATTATGTATTAATTAATTTCACACTATGAATGTGTAAAATCACATGAACACTCCTTAGAGATCTTTAAATGTCATTTATTTTCCATGCCAAATATTAGCAACAAAGAAAAGTAACCAAAAAGTACAACATTAATGACAATAATACCATTGGAATTAAACAAAAATCATCCACAGCAGGATTTCCCTTTTGGGTAATAACGTTTCAAATGCTACATGCAAACTGTAAACTGTATTACAAAAATGTTTCTGAACATTTCTTTTGGACCTGAGAAGAGAATTTTTAAACAGGAAAAAACATCTAGCTAGCTTTTGACTTAACTGTAACAGTGAAAATAAACAAGACCACATCTGAAATTAAATACAAGCTAGCTATGTATTTCCTTTTGGAACAAAAAAAGTGGTGAAAGGCTGCAGGACAGGAGCCACCTGCAGAAGACTTGCTTCAAGTCCTTTCAGTTCAGGTTAAAGTGCAGGAATGTCAGCTACGTGCTTACGTCGGGGGCTGGGGGCGGGGCTGGGGACGGTGTTACTGAACAACCAAAGCAGAATAAACACGGAAGAGCGCCGTTTTTTAAACAACGGAGCGTTGAAGACGGCGGTTAAGTTAGCAGACTCTTTTATTATTACATCCATTTATTTAATAATGGATGTAAAACAGAAGCAGCAGTGGTCTACGGTACAATCCATCAACAGAGCCCGCGACGGAGCGCAGCCTCGCGTCCGAGCCCGCTCCCAGCCCGTCCCCGCGGGCCGGGGATTTTTTATTAAATAAATGGATTTATTTCGGCAATGTTTACACACTGGAAAGCCATCGTCAACGATAACCCCTTCCTCATTTTTGCGGTACCCATAATAATCCCACACAGCTGATTTTATCCACTTTTTGGGGGGGAATAACTCTTCATCCATACTTCACTTCAGCTGCTCCGCTTCAGCTTGTGTAACTTTATTTTCGTTCCGTGCGAGTTGCGCTGATCTATCTATGGTTCCGGGTCCCGGCGTAATCTTTGGAAAGTGACGATGTTTAGGAGTCTTCACGAATAATTAATCGTGCCGTTTAAAATCGCGGTTAATAGTGAAAACAAGTAATCGTGACATCCCTAGTTGAGTGTACTGTCAGCTTAATGTGACTACAATAAAACCTTAACTTACGTTAGCTTCTTAGCATGTAGCAACCGCAGCCACTTGTAGTGTAGAATGAATGAAATATACTGTTCTATTGGTGGGGCAACTATGGTTTCAGTTGGATTGCAAGTTTAGACTATTTAAAGCAGACATACGTAAGTGCCGTTTTCAGGAGAAAATATCAAAAACAAGAAATTGCCAAAATGCTGATGTTTACAGTAGACTATTTTGTTATATACAATGGGAGTTCGTTTTTATTTTCTTATTTTTCTCTTATTTTCACTGACCTCATATCAATTTTCTTGAATGTGAACTAGCCCATTAGGCACTTTATTTTATTTTAATCGCAGATGTATATTTATTTTAATGCAACCATCAATGTGTCTGAATTTTGATCCAAATAAATGTGCAAATTCATGTCAATTCATGTTCCCTTTCTAGATGCATTTCTTAAAATTGACATTTTTATCAAAAGGATGAGAGAAAATGTGATGGAAAATATTTTTTCGATTTGATCTAGTGATAAATGTCTAAAATAATTGTCAGACTAAAAGTAGATTAAAATGCCAATAGTTTTTGTTGACTAAAACTAAACAAATAAATTTGCGTTTTCATGGACTAAGACAAAGACTAAAATGCTTGAATTTTAGTCGACAAAAATGTGACTAAATAAAAAAAGGATGAGTTCGACTAAATATGACAAAAAATAACAACGGCGATTGAAACAGGACTAAGACTGAAACAAATTTTAAAAATAGCCGACAAGAACAACACTGTTTAAGACCAATAATGAACAATACAAAACTTTTAGCTGTCAATGTATTGGTTGCTTTTTTGAAATATCAAAATATTTTTTTCCTCTTTTTACCCATGGCGGCTGCTATGTGATCACTGAAAAACAAGTGTTCAGCTTAGAGCTTGTACTACATTCATATTCAGGACCATAAATTGCATTTGACCAGCCTGTTTGTATTTCGGGAATAGGCAGTTCCTTAAAAGAAAATATGGATGGAGATGGCATGAACATCAACCTTTCTTTATACCACTTCCTTTGCTTTTATGTTAACCTTTTGTTTAATTATTTTTTCATTACTTCACACACATCTTTTCATTTTTATATACAGTTGTGGGAAAAAGTGCTTGCCCCCTTCCTGATTTCTTATTTTTTTGCATGTTTGTCGCACTTAAATGTTTCAGATCCAACAAATTTAAATATTAGACAACGATAACACAAGTAAACACAAAATGCAGTTTTAAATGAAGGTTTTTATTATTAAGGGGAAAGAAAAATCCAACCATTCAGGCTCATGATCATGATCATTAGGTCGTGGGTTCGAACCCTGGCACTGGCATCACTTTGTGCATCCTTGGGAAAGATGCTTTACTCTCGGCTCTCCTCACTTCACCCAGGTGTATGAATGGGGAAGTATAGCGATCGATCGTTTGCGCTACAGAAACCGGAGATTAAACACCGGCTCTATGGGCCACAAGGCTCGATAAAAGACATATATTATCCCGCTTATACCACGGTCACTTACCAAAAAACATAAATATTAAATCAGTTATTCATGCTTTAATGTGTTTTCAGTTGAAATCATTAGTTTAGTCATTAGTTCATAGCTGAGCGGACTATTTAATCTCTCGTCTGCAGCAGTTGTAACCTGGTAAGTTACAAAGTTTTTTAACAAGCCATAACTCAGTTTCCTTGGTAACGGGGGATATTCTAGTCCGCTCAGCTCTGCTCGGCTACTTTCTTTTCTCTCCTCTTCTGCATCCCAGTCATCAAAATTGTTAAATTCACCAAATAAATTAAAAGAAATTACAAAATCACTCATGTCGCCGTCCTGCGGTAGCCGGCTCTTCTTCTCTGAATCTCCGTTGCCATGGTTACCACCTGGCAGTTGATCCAGCGCAATGATATTAAAGTTATCAAGCAAATTGACCGAACTTGTTTTCTAGGTGTAGATTATCACTTTTAATGTACACTTGCCAGCCAATCATCAGACATCACATCATCACACATATATATGTGTGTGTGCATGTATATGTGTATACTGTCCATGTGTGGAATTGAGCTTTTTCTGTACTTTAGAATTTAATGAAATGCTTGCTGTGTTGGGGTGTGTATTTAATGAAATGCTTGCTGTGTTTGGGGGTGCAGGTGGGTTCATTCCAGCTGTTTGTGGAGGGTTACCGTGAAGCCGACTATTGGCTGCGGCGCTTTGAGGCAGAACCCTTGCCAGAGAACATCAGGAAGCAGCTGCAGTCACAATTTGAGCGGCTTGTGATCTTGGACTTTGTCATCAGAAACACAGGTCAGGGTGCCTTGATGCAGTTGCTAATTCTGTGTTACAGTCACTTTTCTTTTGATTTTGTTTTTACTTGTAGTAAAAATGACTTTCAGCTGGCCATTTTACAAAAGACACAACCCAGTCTTTAAAACTTTACTCTGTTTCGGGCACAGCTATATTTCCCTCTCCCACATTTCTTCATGTGAACATTCATTTTTTTTCTCTTTCTCCTGTGTTATTGTGTGATCACTTTGTCTTCCACTTCAGATCGAGGGAATGACAACTGGTTGATTAAATATGAGAAGCCAGGAGAAGGAGCCAAAGGGCATAAGGTGAGTTGAAGTCAGCGTGTGAGTGATGCATATGTTGAACCAACGATGACTACAAAGTCCTCTGTAGCTCCAGCCAAACTGGTTACCTGAGCTGGAGCCTGACGTGCAGCTCTTATGAAATGTTACTTTGTGTCAAGTTGACAAAGACTGCAGCAAATGTGATTGATTCACCCTCTACATACTTCCCACTACTGCAACTACTTTTAAGCCAGGAAAGATGGATTCAGAATCAGAATCAGACTTTAATGACAACGTTTGAATACATCAAACAGGGAATTTGACTTTGGTTAACACCGTCGGCGACATAGATGTTATAAGGCGCCAATTTTTCCAAATGAGGATGACACTGGGATAGAGGAAGGAAAAAAGGCATCTTCACACTGTGTATAAATACGCAGTGGCAAGGTGCAAAAAACACTTCAGCACAGAAGAGCGACTAAACAACATCATTTATTGCTGGATTGCTGGAATTTCAGTTAAAATGACTGTTGCTCTGCAGTTATCAGCTCCAGCTGACATACATTACCGAATCTCGACGAATGAAAATGGCCATTCCGAATTAAACTTAATTCTGAAGTAAGTGGCTCCGGTTTTAAATCTGAATAGAATAATTCTGCGATCATGTATACACTCATTCCGCTTTAAATAAATTCTGGTCTTTCTTTCTGCTGTTCCCTCGCCCGTTTGTCTCCATGACGCTTATATTCCACGCTGGGCTGGTTTTCCAAACAAAGTTTCAAGATGGCAGCACGCAGTAAACGCTTGTCAAGAGCAGAGACCATTTATTTAATAAATAGAAATCATTAAAAGAACAGTTGGCAGGAAACAAAAATTGTGAGCTTTTCAATGTTGTAGCGGCTAAATTAGTTTTTCTTCCGGTCGACGTAACTTCCGCCCCCCTATCCAATCAGATCCTTCCCAACCCCCAGACCTTAAGCGGAATTGGATAAAGGCGATCAAACGTGTTTTCCATGTAAACCTCAATTCGGAATTACTATTTCCATCTAAACTCGAAGGAAAATAGTTTAATTCTGAATTATTACATTCGGAATAATTCATTCCAAATTACAAAACATAATGTAACCGTGGCCAGTGAGAACACTGGCTTTTGGCCAGTGGGGGCAACATGCATTTTCACATTCTGTCAAGGGCATTTGCTCATAGTCTGCATTCATATTTTTGGGTTTGTAAGTGAATGTTTTGCATCCCAAGGGAGTATAGACTGGTGACCTAAGGAGGATGCTAGTTATCATCAATCATAATTTGGCATGTATTAAAACAAGTGGATTCGTAATTATTTTTCCCAGTCCCAGTTTCAGTTCTTTGAAAAGTTATCCTGTATTAGGCCAATGATTCTGAACCGGGGGTCCGTGATAATAATGTTTTTATTTTATTTTTTAAAGATCCTCTTTATAGAAATAGATTATTTTACTCAAATGTGACAGAGACCTTATCTACCTAGACTACAGAAGGTAACATGACCTTCTTTTACTCTTTTCAAGTGTGCTTTGTTGTATTTTAAGAACAAATCTTGCACCTGTTTGCATTTTTGAAGTTACTGCATAACACTTTTGATACCAACATAACACAATCTGGATCCTTTTCAAATCGTGATTCCCCCCCCCCCCCCCCCCCCCCAGTGTTTAAGTGGGCACACACCCTTATTTTCTTTAAAATGCTTTTATTGTGAAATATTTGCAGGAAGCTGTTGGGGGAATGCTCATTTACTTGCAAAGTTCAAGTTAGTGCTCGAAATTGCAATAATGTTAAAAAAAAAAAAAAAAAAAAAAAAGATGACGATGGCTCGTATAAAAAAAAAAACGAACGTAGTAGACTCTGAGCCACCGGAAAAGAAGAGGAAAATAGAGGGCAAAAATAAACTTTATGGGCTGGGGGCTAACTTCAATTGCAGCGAGGGGGGGGTGGTCCTGAGAGTTGATCACATATTGGCAGGGGATCCAGGAACCGCTGTATTAGCCTACATGTTATTTGTAGGGCTGTCAGTTAGCGCGTTAATTAGCAGCATTATGAAAATTAGTGCAATTAATTATGAGTGGCAAAATGCGCGAGCATTTTAAATGTGTCCCATTGAGGGAGCCGTAGTTCACTTGGCAGTAACAGGTCACTTCCCTCCTGCTGCTGGTCAAACTAACAAAACAGTGACAGACCTGGACGACTCAGGGGGGACTCAGCAAATCTTTGCTGGGCCTTTGAACGGCAAGTTTATGTATAAAAAGAAAGAAGACGGGACTATCAACAAGAACACAGTGATTTGTACATTTTGTAAAAAATAATGTTCCTATCAGCGGAGCTGCTCCAGCCTGAATTATCATTTAAACACTAAACATGTCGGACAAGTTCCACTGTAAACGTTACAGCTACTAGTACTTGAATTGCTGTATTGAGTCAGCTTTAGTTTTAATTTTGAATTGAGAATCTGCTTAAGTGGCTATTTGAGACTCAGCCTTATTTTATTTCTGCATTTTATTCATTTAACTGTATTTGCATTGTATTTTTCAATAATGCACCTGGCCTAATTGGTTTGCTGATGTGCTTGAGCTTTTTCTTTTGAATTTCATTTATGAAACACTTCACCAATAAAAATGTGGATTTCAAATCTTCTCTTCTTAGTGTATTCAATTGATTAGTCATGCACTGCAATTTTGCAATATCCTAGAATTCTAATTCTTTATTTGGGGATCTTTAGCAGATATGAGTTAACAATGTGATTAATTAGATTAATTAATTATAAATCCTGTAATAGATACATTTTTTAATCGCCTGACAGCACTAGTTATTTGTTAATTAATCACCAAAAGATGGTGCTTTGTCTCATCCTCTTTTTCACTGTAATGTAGGAGGCAGAGTGGCCAGAGAACAGTCCAGACTCCTGCATCAAGATCGCAGCGATCGACAACGGGTTGGCCTTCCCCTTCAAACACCCAGACGAGTGGAGAGCTTGTATGTTTCCCATTTACTATGATGTTGTCTAGTAAGCTGTGGCTGCTAGTAGTGAATACATTAGTTCAAAAATACTTTATTAATCCCTGAGGGGAGTTTATATTTTGCAGTAAATGTCATTATTTAATTCAAGAGTTAACGATACATGGTTATAGCTGTGGGCAGGAAGGATATCATGTAGCAGTCTGTGTTGCAGTCGATCTGCATAGCAAAGTGTAATCTTCTAATGAACTGTGCTCTGAATAAGCCTCTGTCTCTGTGTTGTGCAGCGGATACTCAGGGTTGTCCCAAACATCCTCCTTTGCACATAGGGCTCTAGCGGCTCCAAAACAGAGCCAGCCTTCTTAATCACTTTGTCCAGTTATTTTTAAGTCAGTGGCTTTGATGCTGCTGGTTGAACAGATGACTGCAGATTAGGGTTGCAAAGGGGTGGAAAATTTCCGGTAAATTTCCGGAAACTTTCCATGGGAAGTTAAGCTGGGGAATTTTGGAAATATTCCAAATTGGAAACTTTCCATGGGAATTATGAGAATTTATGGGAATTAACTGGAAATTGGGGGTAATTTAAACAAACTGTATCATATCCAAACATAAATGTAAATATTTTTTTTGTCATAAGCAGATATCCATGCAAGATAATACAAAAACATGACATTTCAACAGATTTATTTGAGTAGAACTTTAGTTTTTATTCTTGTATGAACAATTATTTTAATGAACAACAAAAACATGAATGTTGAGTAAATACTAACTCACCCCACTCCCCCACCCAATCAAAAAGTAATGCAAGTTAAACATTAATACCATTATAGATCAAATATATTTACCCCATAATATTATCAAAACTTACTTGACTTTATATAGTCCGTGGGCTCAAATGTGTGGCTTCAATAGTCTTGTGCTTTGAGCTCAAATGTGTGGCCTCCAGGCTTCAAGAAATCACCTGTGCATGTGATGGAGGAATGCACAGTGCATGTAGGGGGTGTGGCCTCAATAGCCCTGCAGTAAGCTGTGTGCATGTGATGGGGGAATGCACAGTGCATGTAGGGGGTGTGGCCTCAATAGCCCTGCAGTAAGCTGTGTGCATGTGATGGAGGAATGCACGGTTGCCTGTAGGGGGCGTGGCCTCAATAGCCCTGCAGTAAGCAATGTGCTGTGTGCATGTGATTGAGGAGTGTACTTGCATTAAATCTGTTTGTTTTAGCCAAGACTATGCTACAATATATTTCCCCCAACTATATTTAAGTTCCCTGTTAAGGGCCAACCTTCAATTCTGTAAATTTCTTATTTATTCCCGTTAATTCCCGTTAATTCCCATATATTCCCGTTAATTCCCATGGAAAGTTTCCAACTTTGAAAATTCCCGGAATTTTGCAACCCTACTGCAGATATAACTGTACGCTCCACCATAGGACAATATAAAATATGCAACATCTTGCTGCAAACACTAAAGGAGAAAAGCTTACTCAAGAAATACAGACTTCTCTGGCATTTCTTGTAGATAGCATCACATGTACATTTTCTGTCCAGTCTGTTGTTCAGGTAAACACAGAGGCATTTATACTTTGACCTCTTCGTGCTTCTCCTGAAACCCACAATCATCTCCTTTTTCCTTGTTTAGATCCAAGATGAGATGATTGTTCCCACACCATGCCACTAACGCGCTTTTCCACTAGTATCTACTCAGCCTGACTCCACTCGCCTTGCCCTCGTTTGTTTTTAGATACCCAGATAAGAAGTAAGAGGTTGGAGTGAAGCTGCTGTGACGTATTTGATTGTGTATCTAAATGAAGAAGCAACACTAAAGATGTAGAACCTGGAGGAGATGATAGATGTGCTGCTGGATCTGTGGCTTGTGTTCCATATCAAGTTAAAAAATGAGTCAGAAAAGCTTCAAGCCGTTTGTCTCTGCGCTGCTGAAAAGTCAGCTGGAGCCGTGAGCAGCTATGAAGAGACAGAGATCCTGGTGGATCTGGTCGTTCCTTATCACCGTCTAGATCCCTTTTTAATTCTCTCCTCAGCACCAGGTTTATGAACATCTGCACCTCAGAGTTGGATCACCAAACAGACTTTTACTGCCATTGCTGGTGGAATAAAATGAACAAGAATCCCTCAGTCTCTTTCTCTGATTTCCACCTCCTGACTCAGACGTCTGACTCCAAACCCCCCGACCAATCGGTGGCCTGTAGTGTGATGACGTCAGATACAAGCCGACTCAGCCGCTTAGAACCTCGGCAGAATAAATACAGAAAAAGTATCAACTTGGCACGTTAGACCCCTATTGGAGAAGTGTAAAACCGGGGCGAGGCATGTCGAGTCGGTACTAGTGGAAAAGCGCCACTAAGCGGTCCATAAGCTCTCTGTAGTGTTTTCTGTCCACCACTGATACACCCCATAGCTGCGCAGTAAGAGTGTTTCTGCAGATGAAAGGACTCTGACTTGTACTGAAGGCCTGAGTTATGACAAGAAATGGTGAGAGTACAGCCCTCTGGGGTTCTCCCATTATGCTGACAGCCAACTCTTCAGCGTCACATACTGTGTTGAGTTGGTCAGGTAGTCTAAGTGGTTGATGCAATCCCACACTGTCTTCTGGAGTTTCTTCTACATTACTAAAGTGGACTGTATTGTGTTACATTAACTGGAGAAATCAAAGTCTATGACTGTCATGTCCAGATGACTGGGTTCGTTAAAACAGGTGTATAATGGCGAGTTCAACTCTAACCCCATGATGATAAGCAAAAATGTATTCAATTCTATTCAATTCAATTTTATTTATATAGCGTCTAATACAAGAAAAGTTGTCTCTAGGCCCTTTCCAGAGACCCAGAACATGAACATAAACCCCCAAGCAATTATTACATAAACAATGGCAGGTAAAAACTCCCCTAGTGGGAGAAAAACCTTAAGCCAAACAGTGGCAAGAAAAACTCCCCTTTAGGAGGGAAGAAACCTGGACCAGGACCTGGATTATAAGGGGGGACCCTCCTGCCGAAGGCCGGACTGGGGGTCGGGGACGTCAACAAGCGAGGGGGGGGGAACCGCAGGCCAGCACGCAGCTCCTGAAGCTCCGGCCTGCAAACATGCACAAAAAATGATGGCTATGAGATACTTATAATAAATAAAAATGGAAAAGGAGAGGAGAAGAAGGGGGAGAGGCACCGCCCAGTGGATCATGTCGGTGCCCCCCTGCAGCATAGGCCTATAGCAGCATATCTACCACCAAGCTATATTTGAGACTAACTATTATAGTCTTGTTCTATAGCTGCAACGATGACTACTGACTCTAACACACTAGAGTTTACACTACCTAGAGATTTACCAACACCAGCTAGAGGTTTACTAAACACTAACTATAGGCTTTACTAAACAGAAAGGTTTTAAGTTTAGTTTTAAAGGTGGAGGTGGTGTCAGCCTCCTTAACCCAAATTGGAAGTTGGTTCCATAGTAACGGTGCCTGATAGCAGAACGCCCGCCCTCCAAATCTACATTTAGATACTCTAGGAACTACGAGTAAACCTGCACTCTGAGAACGGAGAGCTCTGCCAGGAACATAAGGCACTATCAGGTCTTGCAAATAATGCGGAGCTAAGCCGTTTTGGGCTTTATATGCAAGTAATAAAATTTTGAATTGGATTCTGAATTTAACGGGTAACCAATGGAGCGACGCTAACACTGGAGAGACGTGGTCTCTCCTGCTGATTCCTGTCAGTACTCGCGCTGCTGCATTTTGGATCAGCTGGAGCCTATTCAGCAAATTACTTGGACATCCTGCTAACAACACATTACAGTAATCCAGTCTAGAAGATACAAACGCATGAAATAGTTTTTCTGCATCACTCTGCGAGAGGATTTTCCTAATCTTTGCAATATTACGGAGATGGAAAAATGCTATTTTACAAACCTGATTAATATATGGTTTAAACGGCAAATCCTGATGGAAAACAACACCAAGGTTTCTCACAGTTGCACTGGAAGCCATCGCAACACCATCTAATTCCTTCCTTAGATACTCTGGACCAAGAATAAATGAATTTAAAAGAATTTTAAAATAATTTATGTTTATGTTCATGTTCTGGATCTCTGGAAAGCGTCTAGAGACAAACATCTGTTGTATTAGACGCTATATAAATAAAATTGAATTGAATTGAATTGAAGAATGATAAACTCTGTTTTATCTGAATTTAGAAGCAAAGAATTTCTGGACATCCAGTCCTTGATGTCCCTAAGACATGCCTGAAGTTTAACTAACGGTTCTGTTTCATCCGGCTTCATAGACAAATAGAGCTGTGTATCATCAGCATAGCAATGAAAGTGTATGCCGTGATTCTGGATTATACTTCCCAATGGCTGCATGTATAAACTGAACAAGATTGATGATACGCACCTGTATTCATCTACAAAGCCAGGATGGTTTGCCAAACGTCAAGCATGTTTTAAGGACATTAAGGCCTAGATGTCCACAAATATTTGCTTTTAAATTCCCATTAAACAGACGTTAATAAAATTGAATTTAATTGTTCTTTAAAGCAAACTTCTTTTTTTTTCCTGTTCTAAATCTTCTATCAGACCCATTCCACTGGGCATGGCTCCCTCAGGCTAAAGTGGCCTTTTCCCAGGAGACCAGAGACCTTGTGCTGTCCCGTCTCTCCGATATGAACTTTGTCCATGACCTCTGTGAAGACCTGTATGAGATGTTCAAGGTACAGTTCCCCTCATATCTTTGTATTTTACTGCTATTTTTGTACTTTTAAAATGTTAAGAACTGGAAACCTAACAGCAATAAATTGCCCTTTTCAGACAGATAAGGGTTTTGACAAAACCATGTTTGAGAGACAGATGTCTGTTATGAGAGGACAGGTGAGTTTACGTCTGCCACCACACACACAACCACCACCCCACCAATTCCCTCTTGCGTCACCAAAGTTTGTGTCTGTATTATTCGTCTCTGTTCTCTCGATCTTTATGGCTGCTTTATGTTCCCTTCTCTCCTTTACTTTCTCATGGCCAAGATGCCTTTACTTTGTCTGGCTGTGTGCTACGTTACGTCACGACCATACATTTTAATTAAGTTTTCACAAAGTAACAAAGATGAAATGCTGAATGTTAATTACAAAAATGTTGAGTAGGCATGGGCATGTAAATCATAGCATACACCGGTGTACAAAATGTAAAAAACAATTAAACGGTATGAAAAGAAATAAAATAACAATAACAAAAAGAACCTACAGACCAAACTAATCCCTGCCCTGTCACTGCCAGAATACTAATCAAAATATGAGGTCATTTTAACATTAAGAGCCTGCGACTAGGAATAGACAAGTTTACGAGCCGTTTCCGCTCTACTTCCTAAACTCCTCCCCTCTAAGCAGTCCACTTCCGTTTTGGCGGATTCCCATTGATTAGAGTGGCAACATTGCTCTGACAAAGAGGGACAAAATGGATATTTCTAAGAAAAAAAGTGGTTCGGGAACGACATGTCTCGGCAGTTGGATGTAAGAACTGGAGGAAGCACCTGAAGGAGTGGTTGGATAAAGAGAGCTGGGACCAGAAAACCAGCTGCACGGACCTGAGGTAAGTTCAGCAACTTTAGCTGTGAAGCTGACAGTACTGTTAATTATGAAGAAGTTGTTATACACTAACATTGCTACTGGTATTTTGATGAGGCAGTTGATGGTTTTGAGATGGGACGTGTGTGTGTGTGTGTATGTGTAGTGTTCTTTCCTTTCAACTTATGACCGACGTCGTGCAAAGCATGTTACTGTTTTATTTTATGAAATGAAATCTCCGCGTGGTGTCTGTGTGCAGCTGCGGCGTGTGTGTGTGTGTGTGTGTGTGTGTGTGTGTGTGTGTGTGTGTGTGTGTGTGTGTGTGCGTGCGTGCCTGCGTGTGAAAAAATCTGCCAGGGGAACAAGATTTTTTTTGCTTGTAATGAGAAGATAAATCTTGTCCCACTGGCAGATTTTTCTACTTATTTCAAGTGAAAATGTACTTGAAACAGGTGAAAATTGTCAAATAAGTAATTTTTTTGGTAAATACTCTTGTTTTAAGTGTAATGAGATTTTTTGACTAAAAATGAGACATTTTAACTATAAATAAGACAAATATTCCTGGTAAGATTTTGAGTTTTTGCAGTGCAACGTAAATATAATGCAATTTGGCAGGCTCTTGTGATGATTGTGTGAGTACAATGTACAACACAAACACAAATGGTACAATTTTGACCATTGTGATGTTTTTCTCTTCCCCTGTTTAGATGGTCCTGAAACCTGTCAGCCTGCCTGAGGCCGAGCCTGCTACACAAGTGATGTTGTTCATTAAATAAAGATAAACAGCAAATACTGTGTGCATTGTATTTTTTAATATTATATATGAATAGTTTTTATAGTGATGTAATTGTGTGGGATGCTTTTGTATTTTACTATGGAGGTAAGGGAACTGTTAATTGAATTTGTGCACATAAATCAAATGTGTGCATATTCTACAGTTGTGCATAAATAAATAGAAATGTAAACATTTAAGTCAAATCATACATATAATATGTAGTGTATTTTCTCTGTGATTAGAAGATTATTAACACGGATTACAGAGAAAATACACACTATATGTATGATTTGACAAATATTTAAATTTTTTATTTATGCATAACTGTAGAATAATATGCACACATTTGATTTATGTGCACAAATTCGATTGACAGTTCCCTTACCCCATATTTTACTGTTTTATTCCTGTTAAGGTTAAACATATGAATTTTCTTGTTGAAGCCATTTGTTTAGTTTCCTCAAAACTCAAAATTCATCCATTATTAATGTACAGTATGAGCTTACTATGAATGATGAACTGTTAAAAGACATTGTAACACACTAAGGAAGATAAGGCCTATCATTCATGATCGTAGTTCAGTGCAATAATGAAATGAAATTAAGTTTCATCAAACTTTATTTTCACAGTACAAACATCTGTTGGTTCCTAAATAAGGCTGCTCATTTTGGTTTTAAAATGCTGAGATATTTACTGCAGAACTGTAACCTTCCCTCAACAAAATCATCAATTTTTGGGAGTATGTGTGAAAAGTTGGTTGGGTGATGGCGGGAGGCAGAGCTGCAGGAGAATATTCCCAGGGCTGGTCCTCCACTCTTCATGAGTCCTACAGAGTTTCACCTCCTGTGCCGGTTCTGGAGCGGTAGAAGATGCTGTGAAGTTGGTGACGGCTGGTAAAGATCCTTCCTGTTGTGTGTGTATTGTGATAAAGTTCTTTTATTTTCTGTAATGCCATTTTAAAAAAAAAAAAAAAAAAAAAAAAAAAAAATGTTATACATTCTGGATTCATTACAAATCAACTGAAATATTGCAAGCCTTTTATTATTTTAATATTGCTGATTATGGTTTACAGTTTAAGATTAAGATTAGCAGAATATTCAAATTTTTTTAGATAGGATATTTGAGTTTTCTTAAGCTGTAAGCCATGACCAGCAATATTAAAATAATAAAAAGCTTGCAATATTTCAGTTGATTTGTAATGAATCCAGAATGCATGACATTTTTGTTTTTATAATTGCATTAGAGAAAATCACAATATTCTAATTTTCTGAGACAGTCCTGCACTTCATCTTCCTCTGACCAGCATTTCTTTCACACCCAGCTGTTCCTTCAGTCAGTGCAGGCAAGCCCGGTTTTCCCGTCTCACAGCATTTTCTACCTAGAGAGATATAGTAAAAAAAAAGCCAAGTAGACTATGATGTAGTTTGGATACCAAAAATGAAGACATATATGTCAAATAATCTTGTTACCTTCCATAAGATCGCAGCTGAATGGGAACACGAACTCCAGGTCCCGCAAAACGCACATCCCGCAGGTCTGACTTCTCCAGCTTCAGTTACAGCAGCCGAGCTTTAAGCCCTGCATTGTTCAAACACTGGCTAGGCTCGACATTTGCTTTCAAATAAACAAAACGATCATGTTTGTATGACATGACAAAACCGACTTTGTCTCTGTGCAGATATTGATAAACCTCAGAAACTTTCAGTTTGTCCATTGCGGATTGCAGGAAGTGGGAGCAGATCCTGCTGTCAGTTCTGCTGCTGTCATCACGTTCTCCTCCCAGTTCTGCACTGAATTCTGGTGGGGAGAGTAACGCCATCTCCAGTCAGAGTAGTAGAACCGTGATCCCATGACAAAGTTGTCGACATTAAAAACTCACGAGCAGCGAGTCTTTGCTTTAGGTTTGTGTCCACGCCGCTGTGTTTACACCGGTAAACGCTGCGCAAACCCCTCCCGCCGGAAATGACATGCATTAATGCAGACGAATGGCAGCGCCCGTGTTTTGGCGCGTAAACTTGTCTATACGAAAGAAATATGTAGTCTAGTTCACAGGGCTAGAATGCTTCTAGGAAAGGTCCACACACTTTCTGGAACTTATTTGATTGCTGAGGCGAGTATCTAATTGTCTCCAGTTTGAAGCAGGACATGATGTCTTCCAGCCATCGTGATGAGTAGGAGGGAAGGGATCCTTCCACCTGAATAGAATTGCTCATCGGGCCAAAATGGAGGCGAAAGATGACATGTGTCTCTGTGCAGTAACTTCTCCCTCCATGACCCAAACAGGCAGGCAGTGGGTTTGGTTCTAATATGAGTTTAAGCACCAGAGAGAGTGTGAAAGACTTCCCTCCAGTACTTGTTGAGACGTGGGCAGGACCAGTATGAGAGGATGAGAGAGGCTTCTGCATATTTACATCTCACACAGTATGGACTCATATCTGGGTACATGGAGGATAACTTTGCTTCGTAAATATGAGTCCCGTGTACCACTTTGAACTGAATTAAACAGTGACGTGCACACAGGGAGGTTGAATTAACCAATGTGAGTGTGGACTCCCAGGTATCCTCCAATAGGGGGAGCCCTAAGTCCTTCTCCCACGCTGCTTTGAGTTTATCTGTAGGGGCACTCCTAAGATCCAGTAACATGCCATAGGAAGATGAAATGAGCCCCTTTTTAAATGGGTCTGTGGCAAGAACTTTGTCAACTGTGGTCAAGCCTATTGATGCACCAGGGCTGGGTGTCTGGGGAAGAACAAAATGTCTAGCCTGAAGATACCTGAATAAATTTGATATTGGAAGGCTGAATTTCCTACTTAACTGCTCAAAAGATGCCAAGGTGTCGTCTATGAACAAATCTTTAAAACGGATTATACCCTCCCTGTGACATTCCTGGAAGGTGGGGTCCTCACAGGATGGTTTAATAAAGTGATTTGATGCAATGGGGCTAAGAAGAGAGAAGCTGTGAAAACCAAAAAACTTCCTAAATTGGGCCCAAAAAAGAAAATGTTTAACCGCTGGGTTTTTGATTGATTTAAGTGAAGGAAGTAGAAGTGAGGAACCGAGTAGGGCAGGAATTGACAGATTATCAGTTGGATGTAACTCCATGACCACCCAGTCAGGGCAGTCAGCGTTGCAGTAGAAGGACCAGAATGCAAGGCAGCGTGGGTTAGCAGCCCAATAATAACAACCAAAGTTTGGGAGGGACAGACCACCTGCAGACTTTATTTTTTGAAGGTGAGTCTTGTTCAAACGTGGCCGTTTACCCCGCCATAAGTATGAAGATATAACTGAGTCAATAGACTGAAAAAAAGAACCAGGAATAAAGAGTGTTATGGTCTGGAAAAGGTACAAAAATGTAGGTACATTGACAGGGGTGACCATTGTGTTAGGATTTGTTTGGTCTTATTTAACAATGAGATAAGATTCTCTTGGAGCAGATCTTTGTGTTTCCTTGTCACAGATATGCCTAAATAGGAGAATTTGTCATTTACGATTTTAAAAGAAAAATTGGAAAAGTCTGAAGCACGTGCTTCAAGATTGTTAGGGAAAAGCTCACTTTTGCTGAGATTCAGTTTATAGCCTGAGAGTCTACTGAACTGACTGAGAAGTGACAGCGCAGGGGGTAATGAGGCCAGAGGGTGAGAGATGAAAAGCAAGAGGTCATCGGCATAAAGTGAGACCTTATGTTCCCTGCCACCTCTCCAGATACCAGACACATCCTCACAAGATCGGAGCGCTGTGGCAAGCGGTTCCATAGCCATGTGGAAAAGCATGGGACTAAGGGGGCACCCCTGACGGGTTCCACGATGCAGATTAAATGGTCTTGACCGTTGAGAGTTAGTACGAATTGAGGCTGTTGGGTACAAATAGAGAAGTTTAATCCACAGAGCAAAGTTTGGACCAAAACCAAACCTGTCCAGCACAGCAAAGAGATAATCGCTTTCTCTGCATCAAGAGAGACAACGCATTCAGGAATAGCCTCAGAAGCAGAGTAGATAATATTGAACAGTCGCCTTGTGTTGAAGTAAGACTGCCTACCTTTAATGAAGCCAGTTTGGTCTTCAGATATAATTGTGGGCCCTATGGGCTAGGACTTTAGGTAAGATTTTAGCATTGGTGTTTAAGAGGGAGATGGGCCTGTAGGAGGCGCATTCGGTTGGATCCTTCCCTTTTTTAGCTAGATAAGATAAGATAAGATAATCCTTTAATAGTCCCACAGAGGGGAAATTTGCAAAGCTTTGCAAGCTATGAGGGTGATACAGGCCTCCGAAAAGGAAGGAGGGAGGGAACCGTGGCTGAAGGATTCTGAAAGAACTGTAGATAGCAATGGGGAAAGCAGAGTAGAACATTTCTGTAGAAATTCCCCGGGAAGCCATCAGGGCCCGGACATTTACCCGACTGCAGTGAAGAAATGGCTAGAGTTATTATCAGCTGATAAAAGCTCCGTGGATGCTGCCTCATCCACGGAGCTGATCCACTTTCTGGCTCCTCCGGACAGCGTGAGACGGAGCCGGGCGGGGAAGAGGAGAGCCGGCTTCAGACCCAAGTTATAAAGTTCTGACATAACTCTGCTGTATTCCGCTCGCTGGCCGGCAACTTCGGGGCTGTAGTCCTCCACGAGCCGGACCGGCTGGCCGTGATATTCCAGTGTCTTCCCTGATGAGGAGATCCTTGGTCTGGTACCGTTGCAGGTGGAGGATGATGGGGGTCTCTGTCCGGAGGCCGGCTTGGGGGCGAGAGAACGATGCGCTCTCTCGATTTCTGGCAGTGACGGCAGCGTATCATTCCCAAACAGCTCACACAGCAGCTTGGAGAAGAAAGCAGTAGCAGACCCACTCTCAGTCGACTCCGGTAAGCCCAGGATCCTCATGTTCTGCCTCCTGCTTTGGCTTTCCAAATCCACCACCTTTAGCCGAGCATTATCACCTCGTAGAGTCGAGCAGCCTTTAAGGTCCGTAACTCGCTGGCTGAGTCTTCTGTGGCGAGTTCCAGGGACGAAACACGTTGGCCATGGTCCTCGACCGCGAGCCGCGTTTGGTGGAGTTTGTAGTCGAGCTGACTGGGAGTAGTTTTGAACTCGGTGGCTAACGCAGCGCGGTGTTCCTAGACCAGCGCGGTGATGGCCGCCAGGGTTAAGCCAGGGTTAAGCCAGGGTTAAGCCAGGGTTAAGCCAGGGTTAAGCCAGGGTTAAGCCAGGGTTTAGCCAGGGTTAAGCCAGCGTTAGCATCGTCTTTTTTGCCCGACTTGCTGCTTTTCGAAGCCAGAACAACAACAGGGATTCCTTTTTTAGCGTGAAAGTTTGGGGCTTGGTGGTTTAAAGAGTTTGGCAGTCACGGGAGCACTCGCAAAACATGTCTACTCCATCTGCTCGCCATACATTTTAACCACATTTTTTGTATATTGTTTAACAATATACTTTGCTGTTTTACTTGGTTCATAGAAAAGAGGCGCGGGTTGCTGACCCCCGACCTAGACTCTTCTCCTGCAAAGCTATGCTGCCCTGATGGACAGGATGTGGTCTAGCATTGTCCTGCTGTAGTATGCAAGGCCTTCCATAAAAGATGTTGCCTGTAGGGGAGCATATGTTGCTCTAAAACCTCTACGTACTTTTCAGCTTTGATGGTGTCTTTCCAGATGTGTGAGCTACTCACATTGTAGGCAACCTCACACCATCAGAGATCCAGACTTTTCAATCAAGAGCTAATGACAACCTTCCCGGTCCCTCTCCTCCATAGTTTACAGGACATGGTTTACAAAACCAATTTAAAATTTTGTTTAATAATAATAATAATAATAATATAATTATATTATTATTAAACAAATAATAATAATAATGACCACAGAACAATTTTCCATTTTACCTCAGACCATTTTCCATGAGTTTTGGTCCAAAGAGAAGATTGTGGCATTTCTGAAACCTGTTCAGACGTTTATTTTTTGCATGACATAGTTGTAAGCTGCATTTACAGATTGCATAGTGAACTGTGTTCAAAGACGGTGATCTCTGTGTTTCTGAGCCCATGCAGTGACTCCTGCCTTTTTGCTGAGTCTCCCTTGAGTCGTCCAGGTCTTTCACTGCTTTGTTAGTTTGACTAGCAGCAGGAGGGAAGTGACCTGCCACTGCCAAGTGAACTACGGCTCCCTCAATGGGACACATTTAAAATGCTCGCGCATTTTGCCACTCATAATTAATTGCGTTAATTTTCATAACGCGTTAATTATCAATGTAATTAATTAATTTAATTAACACGCTAAACTGACAGCCCTAAATAATAATAATAATAATAATAATAATAATAATAATAATAATAATAACCACTTTATTCGACAGTATACATGGAAACACACTGAAATGTGTCCTCTGCTTTTAACCCATCACTAGTTAAACTGGTAGCAGTGGGCTGCCTTTATTCTGGTGCCCGGGGAGCAGTTAGGGCTAAGGGCCTTGCTCAGGGACCCAAGGTGGTGTTTTTGGTTGCCATCTTCAGGGCTTGAACCTCCAGACCCAAGCCCACCTCTGTAGCCACTAGACTACCAGCCCCACCTCTGTAGCCACTGGACTACCAGCCCCACCTCTGTAGCCACTGGACTACCAGCCCCACCTCTGTAGCCACTGGACTACCAGCCCCACCTCTGTAGCCACTGGACTACCAGCCCCACCTCTGTAGCCACTGGACTACCAGCCCCACCTCTGTAGCCACTGGACTATGTTGAGGAATTTATCAACACCAGTTCAGAAGTCCGCTTTGTGGTATAGTGAGTTTTTATTCAGTAGCCGGCGGTGAGCACATCTACACAGACCAAAGTCTGGTTGAAATGCTGACCCAGAGTGGCTCGACAACGAGACTTTTATACCGTAAATTCAAGGCGCAAAAGGCAGGGAATACACAAGCCAAGTGACAGACGAAAAGTAATTTACAGTTGGATGTGATCTGTGGCCAAATGTTCCAACCAGGCCATTTGGCATGACTGTCACTAAGTTCGAAATCACCCCATGGGGTGCTTTAGTGTTCCAAGTCTGTTTGAGGCAACTTCCAAGGTGTTGTCTCCTGCAGAATCAGAATCAGAATCAGAATACTTTATTATCAATGTACCTGGGTACTGTGAGATTAGAGGTAGCATCACCTCTCCAGTGCAAGATAAATAGCAGTAGTGCAAAACAATAAGAAATACAAGAAATATAAAAAATATAGAAAATGTTAAGGTGCATTTGAATCGTTGTTTTTTTTTTTTTTTTTTTTTTTTAACAGATGACAGTATATACATGTTTAGAATATTGTAGAATATTGCACAGAGTCCGGGAGGAGTATTGCACAGTTTAAAGAGACAGTAACGAGGATGATTCACATGTTGTTCAGGGTGATTATGGCTTTGGGGAAAAAACTGTTTTTGAGTCTGTTTGTTTTTGACCTGATGACTCTGTAGCGTCTACCTGAAGGCAGCAGGACAAACAGGTCAGAGCCGGGGTGGGAGCTGTCTTTAATGATTTTAGTGGCTCTGCTGAGGCAGCGGGAGGTGTAAATGTCCGTGAGGGGGGGGAGGGGGCAGCCGATGATCCTTTGCGCTGCTTTCACCACCCTCTGGAGCCTTTCCCTGTCCGCAGCAGTACAGCTGCCGTACCAGACTGTAATGCAGTACGTCAGCAGGCTCTGGATGGATGAGAGGTAGAAGGTCAGCAGCAGGTTGGAGTCCAGCTTGTATCTCCTGAGGACCCTCAGGAAGTGCAGCCGCTGCTGAGCCTTTTTGGTGATGGTGGTGATGTTCTCCGACCAGGAGATGCTGTCGGAGATGAGGAGGCCAAGAAACCGGAAGGAGTGGACCCTTTCCACTCTCTGGCCGTTGATGTAGAGGGGGGCTGGGTCGGTGTTCTGTTTCCTGAAGTTGACGATGATCTCTTTGGTTTTCCCGGTGTTCAGAGTGAGGTTGTTCTCTGAGCACCAGGCTGTCAACTTCAGGACCTCCTCTCTGTAGGCTGCCTCGTCCCCCTTTGAGATTAGTCCGACCACCGTAGTGTCGTCCGCAAACTTCACTATGAGGTTGTTGTTGTGGGTCGGACTGCAGTCATTGGTGTAGAGGCTGTACAGGAGGGGGCTCAGCACACAGCCCTGTGGGGAGCCGGTGCTCAGCAGGCGGGTGGAGGACAGGTGGGGGCCGAGTCTCACATTCTGGGGACGGTTGGTGAGAAAGTTTTTTATCCAGGTGCATGTGAGAGGGGGCAGGCCGATGGAGGTCAGTTTCCTAATGAGGATGTCTGGGATTATTGTGTTGAAGGCGGAGCTATAGTCCACGAAGAGCATCCGGACGTAGCTCTGCTGCTGCTCCAGGTGGGTCAGAGCAGAGTGTAGAGCTACGGCGATGGCGTCCTCAGTGGATCTATTAGCTCGATAGGCGAACTGGAATGGGTCAAAGTCCGGGGGGAGGTGGTTCTTGATGTGGTGAAGAACTAGTCTCTCGAGACACTTGGTGATTACCGGGGTGAGGGCCACTGGGCGGTAATCATTAAGGCTGGTGGCGGGAGACTTTTTCGGCACCGGGATCATGGTAGCAGATTTCAGGCAGGACGGGACGACTGCCTGGGCCAGGGAGGCGTTGAAGATCCTGGTGAAGGTGGGGGTGAGCTGGTGGGCACACGCGCTGAGCACCTTGCCTGGAACTCCGTCTGGGCCGGCAGCTTTCTTGGTGTTCACTGTCAGGAGCACCCGTCTGACGTCATGCTCCTGTACAGTGAGTGGAGTGATGGAGGTTCCTGGTGGGGGGGTGGGAGGGGCTGGGGCAGCTGAGTGTTGCTGTGGTGTCTCAAAGCGAGCAAAGAAGCCATTCAGCTCCTCTGCCCGTGGTGCACTCAGGTCTGCGGTTGACACATCACTGCCTCTGAAGTTAGTGATGTGTTGTATTCCCCGCCACACCTCCCGGGAGTTGTTACTGGACAGGTGGGACTTAATTCTCATCCTGTGGTCCGCTTTGGCTTTCTTAATTCCTTTAGACAGGTCAGCTCGAGTAGCTCTGTACAGAGCTCTGTCACCTGACCTGAAGGCGGCGTTGCGGGCCCTGAGGAGTGAGCGGACCTGGTTAGTCATCCAGGGTTTCTGGTTCGGAAAAACCCGGGTGGTTTTTTCTACAGTCACATTCCCAATACAGAACTTGATGTAGTCCAGTACTGTGTCTGTGAAAGTATCCAGCTCCTGATGTTCAAATAAGTCCCATTTAGTCCGGTTGAAGCAGTCCTGGAGATCTGGAAGTGCATGATCAGGCCAGGTTGTGATTGTCTTTGTAGTGGGCCTGGCTCTGCGTCTGAGGGGGGTGTATGCAGGAGACAGCAGGAGGGAAAGATGGTCTGATTTCCCGAGATTGGGGAGGGGTGTGGCTCTGTAAGCACGTTTAATGTTTGTATAAACGGGATCCAGAGTGTTCTCTCTGTAGCCACTAGACTACCAGTCCCACCTCTGTAGCCACTAGAATACCAGTCCCACCTCTGTAGCCACTAGACTACCAGTCCCACCTCTGTAGCCACTAGACTACCAGTCCCACCTCTGTAGCCACTAGACTACCAGTCCCACCTCTGTAGCCACTAGACTACCAGTCCCACCTCTGAAGCCACTAGACTACCAGTCCCACCTCTGAAGCCACTAGACTACCAGTCCCACCTCTGTAGCCACTAGACTACCAGCCCCACCTCTGTAGCCACCAGACTACCAGCCCCACCTCTGTAGCCACCAGATTACCAGCCCCACCTCTGTAGCCACTAGACTACCAGCCCCACCTCTGTAGCCACCAGACTACCAGCCCCACCTCTGTAGCCACCAGACTACCAGCCCCACCTCTGTAGCCACCAGACTACCAGCCCCACCTCTGTAGCCACCAGATTACCAGCCCCACCTCTGTAGCCACCAGATTACCAGCCCCACCTCTGTAGCCACTAGACTACCAGCCCCACCTCTGTAGCCACCAGACTACCAGCCCCACCTCTGTAGCCACCAGACTACCAGCCCCACCTCTGTAGCCACCAGATTACCAGCGCCACCTCTGTAGCCACTAGATTACCAGCGCCACCTCTGTAGCCACTAGATTACCAGCCCCACCTCTGTAGCCACCAGACTACCAGCTCCACCTCTGTAGCCACCAGATTACCAGCGCCACCTCTGTAGCCACTAGATTACCAGCGCCACCTCTGTAGCCACCAGATTACCAGCGCCACCTCTGTAGCCACTAGATTACCAGCGCCACCTCTGTAGCCACTAGACTACCAGCCCCACCTCTGTAGCCACTAGACTACCAGTACTCTAGATGACGGGATCTTCACGGATCTTCAAAGTCTTGGCAATTTTATGTGGATGAACATTTTCCTGAAATCGTTCCACAATTTTAAACCAAGATGGGTTATATTTAGATGCTTATATACCTCTGCTTATATTTAGATATTAGAGGCTCTGCTTCTCTGAAATATTCTTTTTATACCCAGTCATATGACTGACCCATAACCAATTAACCTAAATAGTTGTTAAATGCTTGTCCAGTTGTTTTATTTTTTACTTACTACAGCTTTTTGTTCCAATTTTATGGAAGATATGTTGTTGCCATCAAAAATAAAATGAGCTAATATTTTCCATGAAATGGCAAAATCTCTTAGTTTCAACATCTGATACATTTAACTGGGAAGAAAATACTAGTTTATGAGATTTTCAAATCATTGTATTGTTTTATTTACATTTTGCACAACATCCCAACTTGATTGGGATTGGCGTTGAACATGGTCCATAACTGTTTCAGAGGAAACCGCTCACTGGCGTGGCGAGGGGAGAGAAGTTTGACTGGTGGTTTAGTACGTCAGAAACACCCCCTTTGAGCATTGCCTTTTGTTTGTTTGTTTATTCATTCTCAATTTTACCTTGATTTAGCCTTGATGTGAATTTTGATTATATTATGTAATTTTTCTGTCCACAATAAAATGTTTTGTTCTGCTGATGGAGATGGTTAGCCTACTCCAAATCATTTTTCCTGAGACCAAATTCTCAATCCAAATGCTGCATCTCCTGGATGTGCGTTACCTCTCCCAGCCGATGTCTTTGTTTAAAGATATTATTAAAGATATCATTAATTAAAATCAGTTCCCTTTTCAGTGACAGGTGATACAGCACACATCCAAGTTTGCAGCTCAAATAACTAGTCATGCAAAAAGCACATTGCCAAGCGAGATTTTAAACCCAACCTTCTCTAGCGTGCAACAAAAGGCTTTTTTTTTTACTTGTTTTTGTGCACTTGAAGTATTTCACGCAAAAGAAAAAAGAGATCTAATGTCACCCCTGCATATAAGTAAGTTTAATTTGAATTGTTTAGTTTTAACATAACAGAAAATAAACTTGTAGATGGAAAGCATTTAATTGAACAACTAATTTTCTCCAAATGACATGATTGAGTTGTTTTCCTGTGATGTTGTTATTGCTGTGCCTGATCCTCTACCTGAATCTGCTTGTTCCAGGTGTTGAACTTGAGCCAAGCGTTGAAGGACGGGAAGAGCCCCATCCAGCTGGTGCAGATGCCCCGGGTGGTAGTGGAGCGCAGCAGCTCCGGGGGCCAAGGACGAGTCGTCACGCTGGGAAACGCATTCACACAAACCTTCCACTGCAAGCGGCCTTTTTTTTCCTCTTGGTAGTCAAACGTTTGGAGGGGATTGGCTAAGGAGATCATTTTGGATTTTTTTTTCTACTCGCCTCCTTCCCTCTTTGGTCCCTTGGGCATGAAGCAATCAAGGAAGGATGAAATGAAGAGAAGAGATAATCACACTGGAAACAAGTGAAATCTGTCCTATCAACAAAAGGAAGAGACAGAAAATACAATAAAAAAAACAACTTTACTGACAAAATTGAGATGAAAGGGTTGTTTCACTGCAAATGCAGCAGACAGGAGTTTGAGTTGCCTGGATTAGCAGCGACTGCTTCAAGGAGAGACTACTGAGCTGTTCCACTTACTGTAGAGACTTGATTGATTAATTGGCTTTTCCATGGAGATCTGCTTTGTTTGTTATGAAAAAGGATTTTCTTTTTTTAAATATCAACCGAAGTGTCATGCACAGTCTTACAGTGGGGTGATGACCAAAGGCTGAGTTTAACAATTTGCAAGACTGGTTTCACCAAACTCTATAAAAAAAGAAATATTCTCAGTTAAATTTGAACCGTGTCTAGGTAAAGTTGAAAATATTTCCTTTGCTTTTTATGATTATCTTTTGCAATATAGATGTTGCTGTTGGCAATGTTTTTGTTTGGTTTTACCCATTTGAGTGAATAACTCTTTATCCAAAAGCCAAATCTGTTAACAAAGGGATTTGGTATCTTAAATTCTCAGTACTGCCAAAGGTGTTTGTCAAAAGACTATAGAAAAGCTTCAAATGAAGAATGTTGTTTAAACATACAGTTGGAGCAGAAAAAACTACAGGAAAAACATATTGCTTGAATGTATTCTGTTTACATTATTTTATATATATATATATATATATATATATATATATATATATATATATATATATATATACACACACACACACATACATTCGTGCCCCTTAACATTTCAAAATAAGCTAAGGCTATCAGACAGACTTCCTGTGAATGTATTTGTGTTTTGACATGTATGTAGTTGCTGAAAAGCAGCTTTTTCTTGAACCTTGTGACACAGGGGCAACATCACCCAGATAAAAACTATTCTGTTGCTTGATTGTCTTTTCTTTTGTATGAATCTTAAGCTTTTTATTCCAACACAGTGATTGTTTAAGAAAAGTTGTATATTTAATTAATTAAAAAAATGTAAATTTGGGAAATTTCAATGTATTTTTTTTCCATTGTTATTTTTGCAAATTCACATGTTAAACTGCAGCAGCTGACTCACTGCTGAGGGAAATTATAGTACATTTACAAGTTGAAATATTGAAACCTGATCCTAACTTGATGAATGCCCTTCCAGCAAGACATTTTGTTTCTAATAATTATATATTAAAAAGAAACAATACTCTGAGAATTAGATTTCTTTTGTGGGGAGGTGTTTTGTCTTCGTTTTTGAATATATGTGTAAGACCTCCCCCTCTTCAGTTACAGCGGTCTGTGTGAAACCTTTGTCCCAAGATATTGTGGACACCTTTTCATTGAGGAGCATTCAAACAGGACTTTAAATGCCATGGTAGGATGCCACTTACTAATGTTGCAGCAGGTGATCATTGAGTTGAATGCCTCTGTGTCTTATATCAGAACTATATTATAGAGTTGGTGGTGAAACAAAGAAAACATCATTAGTTTGCCACTATGAGATTATGCCAGTTTTAAGCAGAACCGATTTACAGTGCAAATGCTCACCTGGAGCATTGAATGCCTTTTCATTGTTTTTGACATCCTTCTATAACCCTTTCCCTGAGATGAGACAGAAGACAACCAGAACAACCTCAGAAAGAACCAGAACAACCTCAGAAAGAACCACAAGTACCTCCGTCACAGCCAGAACCACTTCAGCCAGAACCAGAACCAGCCTGTACACAACCAAAACCAACTCAGAAAAAATCTGAACCATCCCAAACAGAACCAGAAACACCTCGGACACAAGCATATATATATATATATATATATATATATATATATATATATATATATACACATACACACACACACACACACACACACACACAGGACTGTCTCAGAAAATTTGAATATTGTGATTATCTGTAATGCAATTACAAAAACAAAAATGTCATACATTCTGGATTCATTACAAATCAACTGAAATATTGCAAGCCTTCTATTATTTTAATATTGCTGATCATGGCTTACAGCTTAAGAAAACTCAAATATAGAATATTCTGGGAATCTTAACTGTAAACCATAATCAGTAATATTAAAATAATAAAAGGCTTGCAATATTTCAGTTGATTTGTAATGAATCCAGAATGTATGACATTTTTGTTTTTTTAATTGCATTACAGAAAATGAACTTTATCACAATATTCTAATTTTCTGAGAGTCCTGTGTATATGTGTGTGTGTGTGTGTGTGTATATACACACATATATATATATATATATATATATATATATATATATATATATATATATATATATATATATAATTAATCACATTTTAATCTCATATCTGCTAAAGGTCCCCAAATAAAGAATTTGAATTCTAGGACATTGTAAAATTGCAGTGCATGACTAATCATTTGAATACACTAAGAAGAGGAGATTTGAAATCCACAATTTTATTGGTGAAATGTGTTTCATAAATGAAATTCAAAAGAAAAAGCTCAAGCACATCAGCAAACCAATTAGGCCAGGTGCATTATTCAACAATACAATACAAATACAGTTAAATAAATAAAATTCAAAAATAAAATTAGGCTGAGTCTCAAATAGGCACTTAAGCAGACTCTCAATTCAAGATTAAAACTAAAGCTGACTCAATACAGCAATTCAAGTACTAGTAGCTGTAACGTTTACAGTGGAACTTGTCCGGACATGTTTAGTATTTAAATGATAATTCAGGCTGGAGCAGCTCCGCTGATAGGAAAATTCTTTTTTACAAAATGTACAAATCACTGCGTTCTTGTTGATAGTCCCGTCTTCTTTCTTTTTATACATAAACTTGCCGTTCAAAGGCCCTAGCAAGATTTGCTGAGTCTCCCCTGAGTCGTCCAGGTCTTTGTTAGTTTGACTAGGAGCAGGAGGGAAGTGACCTGTTACTGCCAAGTGAACTACGGCTCCCTCAATGGGACACATTTAAAATGGCTTTATTTCTTGATCTGACAGATGGCTGCAGTAAAAAGAGTGGGGGACTGTAGTCACCTGCGAACCTGTGTCCAGTAAGCAGTTGAATCAGTTGTCTTATGTTTACTTGTGCTGTGCTTTTGGTCCAATAAGTCCTTTTTGGTAACCGGTGGAATGTGGAATGTGATGGAAGACACTGGTTGATGGGACATTGATTAGCTGCAGCCCCCGCGTGTCCCTCCCCAAGAGCTGCATCTAGTTTGACTGGTGAGTTGAGTTTTTCCTATCCCACATTTGTTGTTTTTGTTGTAACTGTGTTCTTTAACCAGGTTTGGGTTGGGTGTATTACTGCATGCTGTGGCAATGTGTCCATCCTCGCCACACTTAAAACAGTACCACGGCTTTGGTTTTCCAGAGTTAGATTTGGATGCAGTGGCCTTGAAGTGACGTTGTTCGCAGGGTGTTGACCATTCTGCGAGATAAGAGTGGTGAGCTGGCTCTGCAACTTGTTCATTTGTTTCCTGAGATCCTCAATTGCATCAAAGTCAGTCTGTGACTTTGCACCACAAGCACAAGCAGTTTGGGTACTTAGCTGAATCTGTTGCTTGGATGAGCTGATGTGTTTTTTCATGCAGGTTTCTTTTGATAACTGTCTGTCCTCTTCAGTGCGCAACAGGAGCAAAAGCTCTGAAAAGGATGGAGGGTTATCCTTCTTCTGTTCTAGTTGTAGAGTTGTTGTTATACTGTTATCCCAGCACCCACGGCAGAATTGTTTAATGAGATGTTTATCTGTTTCGTTTGTCAAAATACCTCCCCTTTTTACTACAGAGTTCAAGCAGAGTTGTAGTCGCTGGAGGTAAGCAGAAGACCGTTCACCAGGGTCTTGGAGTGTGTTCAAGAATTGAGCAAAAAGCTCCTCCCCATCCTGCACAGTGGCAAAGGCAGAGTCAAGAACCTTCAGATACGCACTGGGCAGGTATCAGTGCCTAGGCCTTTAACCACATCAGCTGCAGGAGAAAACAAGCTTTCAATGATCCGCCTGGTAACATACAAAGCAGACAGACTTGGATCAGCGAGTAATAACTCAATGTGTGAATGCCAGGTTTCATAATCTGCTTCATTGTTAGGCTTGGGGAATTTGCCAGAGAAGGCACGGAGTTTGAGTGGAGCCAAAGAATTAGCATTAGCATCATCCTTTCTCACAATATGTTTGACAACAACTCTTTGGATTGCAGGTGGAGTTAAGTCTTCTCCAATTAAGGGAACAGACCTCCTCGATGTGACAGGAGTGGTTGAAGGCCGGGGGCCTACTGATCAGATGCAGAAGCTGTTGCTTCCAGTATTTGTACCGATGGCTCCTCTTCAGAGTCGCTTTCATTTCCCAGTTGTTCTCCAATTTGGTCCATCATATCCTTCAGCACTTCGTCAAAGTTTTTTCCACTGCACTTTGCAAGTTGTTTTAACTCATTTAGATAGTGTGTGGTGTAGCTGGTGCCAACTGTTTCTGTGTATTCATCAGCTAGTGATTTCACAGTAAATGTAACTTCAGGCATCCCTTCTGAAGTGTATTCATAGGGTAATAGTGGCTGTAAAGCGACTATAGCAGTCTCTTGTGAAAACTCAAGGATCAGGTTTTTATAGTATTTGCTTTTTGAATCATTCATCTTCATCTGTGTCTGTGTGAGTAACACCACTGATTATAACTGAACATGATATATTGACCCCTAATTCCTGGATGAAATCTATATTGACTTAAACCACAAGTTTAAACAGTCAAAATTATTATTAACCCACAAGGGAGGAGCAGATCTCTATGAAGGGTGCGTTTTGGCCCATCTTTGTTCTCTGGCCTTACGGTGTATACCGGAAGATCTTTTGCACGACTGACCACTACATAGACATCGGCTTCCCATTTATCCGCAAGTTTATGTTTCCCACGAATGCGTACGTATCTGACAAGGACTCTATCGCCTACCTCGAGGTCTGAGGTAGTTATCCTTTTGTCAAAACAAACTTTATTCCTTTCTGCCATTTTGAGTGTATTTCGAGAAGCTAATTGGTAGCTCTCTTCCAATCGGGATTTGAGATTTTGCACATATTGGGAATGAGACTTCTGCCGACCACCTCTCACAGGTAAGTTGAAAGCTAAATCAACTGGCAGTCGTGGTGAACGTCCAAACATAAGTTCATACGGAGTGAACCCGGTTACTTCATTGCGGGTGCAGTTGTAAGCATGAACTAAGGGCTTGACATATTCTCGCCATTTAGATTTTTGTTTGTTCTCCAGGGTTCCCAACATGTTGAGCAATGACCGATTAAACCTTTCAACAGGATTTCCCCGGGGATGGTACGGAGTTGTGTGACATCTTCGGATGCCTGAAAATTCACATAATTCTTTGATTAGTTTTGATTCAAAATCAGGTCCTTGGTCAGTGTGCAATCGTTCAGGTATGCCGTAATAGACAATGAAGTTATCCCACAAGCATTTTGCTACCGTTTTAGCTTTTTGATTGGGAATAGCAATGGCAAACTTGGTGAAATGGTCAGTTAGTACAAGGATATCCTTTGTATTGATGGTGTCAGGCTCAAGACTCAGGAAATCCATGCACACCAATTCAAGAGGACGTGTTGCTCTTATGTTCACCAAGGGTGCGGCTTTCTCAGGAAGAGCTTTTCTGTGTATGCAGCAATCACACGTCTTGATTTTGTGCTCTACAGCTGCAGACATTCTGGGCCAATAGAACCTTGTACGGACAAGATCAAGAGTTCTTTCTATGCCCATATGACCCATGTCATTATGCAAGCTTTGCAGAACAGTTGCACGCAGCTCTTCTGGTAGAACAAGTTGATATGACGCTTGCTCGTTCTCTTGTCTCCGGCGGTACAGGATGTCATTTTGCAACTCCAATCTATTCAACTCTCGGAGTAGAAGAGGAAGGTCAGGAAGCTTGTTCCTTACAGTTGGAGAAACTCTTTCTCCCGTTTCCAGCTGGAAAATGACTTCCCAAAGGCATGGATCAGACCTCTGCTTCTCTTTAAGATCGAGATGTGAGAGAGAAGGAATAACAGGTAAGCCATGTTGATCCTCTTCCACATAACTGCCCGGGATTGCATCAGCAGAAACTGCCAAAGACTCCACAAGGGTAAGGTCATAGGGGTCATTGAGCATTCTGACCAAGCTACTTTGACAAATGGCATTGACGACATCCTCAAGGGAGCCATCAGCTAAGTGCTTTTGAGCAAACCGGCTAATGTGATCCTTCTCTTTCTCAGACTGGCCTTCATCCAGATACAGCTCATGTGGTCGCCTGGAGAGACCATCAGCATCAAGATTTTGTTTGCCAGCCCGGTACTGAAGCTTGAAAGAGAATGTAGACAAAGCAGCCAACCATCTGTAACTGGTTGCGTCTAACTTTGCAGAGGTAAGTATGTAAGTAAGGGGATTACTGTCTGTGACAACAGTAAAATGACTCCCATACAGGTAATCATGGAACTTTTCAGTTACAGTCCATTTGAGTGCAAGATTTATGAGTTTTATTTATCTAATTTATGAGCCGGATATCTGGATTCACTGTTGGACAGACCTCGACTGGCAAACGCAATAGCTCTCAGCTTCCCTTCCTGGTATAATGCTGCTCCAAGGCCGGTGGTACTAGCATCAGTAGCAAGATGTAGGGCTTCTTGGGGTCTGCAAAACCAAGAACAGGGGCCGTGGTAAGTGTTTCTATGAGCCTTTCGAAAGCGTCTTGACAGGTGGGTGTTGTGCGTCGCCCATGTGAAATCTGGACTTATAAATGTATGAATATTTTGTGATTTTGAGGACCTGTAAAACCAGACTTTGCCCCTTCTTCCTGAAGTCCTGCGACCCCCTACTGCTAACTCCTGGTTATCTCGGCCTGGGTCGAGATAGTCCGTTTACGACCCCACTGCATGGCCGGAGATCAAAACAAGGACCCAGCAGGGTTTCTGCCAGGGAAAACAGACTTCCTTGGGGTTTTATGACACCTAAGCAGGGGTCGGGAAGCAGCGGAGCCCTAAAACCAGGCCTCTTTGGACAGACACAAAACCTACCAGCAACCCCCCCAGCCTGGAACTGGCTTTAATGTGCCTCATAAAATGGCGACCGTGCCATGAACCACAATCCCAGCATGCCTTGCGGGATGGGGCGGCGCCTGAAAGCGCGCGCATCCAATCGCAATGAGGCACCGATGACGTCACTGCAGCGCGCGTAGGATCAAAACCCCTGCCGCTGCTTCTTTTTCCCCTCTTCCGATCACCCTCTCATCCGAGCTGGATCGTTTGGCTCTGGGCCAAGATCCCATCTCCCTTTCTCCCCCCGGCTGGGGGGAGGTGTAAGGCCCCATCGGGCCGCTCCGGTGGACCTGCAGCCCGTTGAAGCCGCGGTGCACGGAGCCGCCCCCATCAGCTCCCGGTCTCAACTTTTCATCCAGAGTCCTGCTTCACGTGTCCCCGGTCCCTGGGAGCTGGAAAGGGGGGGGAAGCCGCTTCGAAGCTCGGCCCCGGCCCAGGGTGAGACCCGTTCTTCTTTCCTAACCTCTCTCTCTGCTCTTAAACTTCACCTGAAAGGACCTGTGGACAGCCTGCCCCGCGCAGAACCGAGACGCATCCCGCTGCCCGTCCCGGGGCCACGCGCTCAGGCCGACGGGCACCAGCACTCAGAAGAAGTAGACTGGCCCCGCGCGCCCCCGAGACGACGTGATAGCCTCCGGACCGGAGCTGGAGCGCCGGCTGCTTCAGCTGTACCCCCGTCCTCTCGTGATTCCAGAGTCAGGAGGAGGAGCGGGAGAGGCGGGAGGACTCTCTGGGATCGGACTCCGACCAAAGACCCGGCAGGAACCCCTGATCGGCACCCGGAGACCCGAGGAGGCGTGAGGTTTTGAGACCTGGGTGTATGAGTTTAACTGGGAGTGTTACAGAGCTAAATCTGTGTTCAGAGCTGAGATTACACCACCATCATTATAAGGACTGTTTTCATTAATTTGTAGTCACTACTTTCTGCTAGTCATTCATGTTTTAAAGCGCTGTTTTCTGCAGTTGATCACGGTTTAACACCGGGATCACCATCCGTTCTAATTGCACGTGGCCAAGAGGGCGCGTCCATCTTTAAAAGACCACAGGAGCCCCGTTGAACTGTAGATGTTCTGTATCTTCGTTATTATTGCTTGATTTCTTCTTTTTTTTTCATTCCATGCATTTAACGTTTATGTTTCATTTTATTGATTGTTGTTTTTCTAGTTAATTAATTGTTTTATGGATACTTAAGCCATTTCTGCCATCAGGTTTATTTGGGTGTTGCGTTTATCATCTTTTGACACCCGTATGTAAATAAATTCTGATTGATTTCTTTATGAGTGGTTGTGTTATTTCATGCAAGATTTGGTCACAAATTGATTTGTTTAAGCAGAGCCTAGTGTTCGGATATCACGCCTTCACTGTTATTCTGTAAGATTTGCTGTTCTGCAGGATAATTCAAATCATAATGAGACTGATTTTCTGCTGTTAGTTATCGAATCCCACCGGAAGTAAGGCCCCGGCGGTGGTGCCCCTACGAGAATTATCATTTTTGATAATACAATTTGATAAATAGTCAACTTTATTAATTATTAATAATTCTTTAATAGAATTATCATTAGCCTTGATAACTGGACAGCCAAGCTACCTATGAGTTGCACAACATGGGTGTCCATCGATCTCCAAAAGGCTGGTGTGGATTGTGATAGCAATCACTGGTACCCTTGCCCTTTTTGAGTTTGCGTGATATCCTCGAGTGAGTTCATTGAGTGGCTTTACTATGTCAGCATACCCCTTGATGAAGCGACGATAGTAGTCTGACAACCCTAAAAAGGATCTCAACTCTTTCAGGTTTTTAGGAATTGGCCAGGTTTTTAAGGCATTCACTTTTTCTGGGTCTGTTTCCACTCCATCCTCAGACACAACATGTCCCAAGTATCGAATTGAGGTCTGAAAGAATTTGCATTTTTTGGGGGACAGTTTTAGTCCATATTCTTTCAACCGATTGAGAACTCTCATCAGTCGAACTTCGTGTTCTTCCAGAGTGTCAGAGTAAATGATAAGACCGTCCAAAAATACAAGGACTTCCCGCAAATGAAGGTCTCCCATGCATTTTTCCATCAACCTTTGGAATGTGCTGGGTGCATTAGTCACTCCTTGTGATTCGATTAAACTCCCAGAATCCAAGGGGTGTAACAAAGCCTGTTTTACCCTTGTCAGCCTCATCTATCGTGATCTGGTAGTATCCAGATTTCAGATCAAGCACCGAAAACCACTTGGAGCCCGTTAGTGCTGAAAAGGTCTCTTCAAGATTAGGTAGTGCATAGGCATCCTTCACTGTTTGAAGATTTAGTTTTTGGTAATCTATGCACAAACGTACATCGTTGTTTCGCTTCCGCACACCCACGATGGGTGAAGAAAATGGTGATTCAGACTCTTTGATAACACCGGCCTCCAGCAAGTCATTAAGATGTTTGCGTACCACCTCGATATCTCTAGGGTGAATAGGTCTGGCACGATGTTTAAAGGGAGTTTCATCATGGAGTTTAATCTGATGTTTCACCTTATCTGTGCACCCAAAGTCTAAATCATGAAGAGCAAAGACCTCTGGCATTGCACTGAGCTTGTTGGTTATACGCTCTTTCCACTCTGCAGAAAGTGGAGAATCAGCAAAGTTGATGTTCAGCTTCTGTTGGTCTGAGACCTGGGGTGTTGTCACATTGTGTTGTGAAAGAATGCAATGAAAAGCACCAAGTTCTGCAATGACACAGTGTGGGGGAATGGTTATGTCTTGATCAGTTTCATTTGTGATCATCACAGGGACTTTGTAAGGAGCGTGTGAAGGAAGAGTGCTAAGACAACTCAACGCATAGACCACCAGGTAAGTATGATTGGGTGGGGTGCTCTACAATCACACAGCGATCTGCAAATGGACCAGGGACCTTAGCAGAGCCCTATAGAATTAAACTGTGGCATGCTGGAATGACAGTAGGTGTCTTACTGAGCATTCTCACAAAGCAGCTGCCAAACACTCCTAAACAAGGTAGCCTAAGACGTGGGTTGTGCAGAACTGCGGCAGTAAATCCTTCTAAAGAGTGGCGCTCCGACGAGGAGCTCCATTCTTTAGTAGGGATTTCATATGGATCCAGACCGTTAATAATCATTATTTTCTCCATATACCGCTCCCTGGCTTCCTTGTTTAAGGTATCCCGGTAAATTCCAGTTCCTTTCCAGCAGTTTAACATCTTTTTTTTTTTGCGTTCCGTCTGTTCACTTGGTGAAACAGAAAAGCGTCCCGCCTTCTCTCAAAACAAATGCAGCGACGGGACAGGAGTTTTCCGGCAGTACGCGCTGGTGCTCATGGGAAACGTAGTGTTCTTTCTGGTAAAGCACTACCGCTTTTGTCCAAAAGATGCCGCCAAACTCAGAAAAGCTGAAAGTTACGTTGTGCTGCTTTAACAGAGAGGGGCAGGTATCATAAGTTTTCTTCTTCCTGCTCCTTTTCTTTCATGGTCATAATGTGTACTTCATGGAATTTTGTACAACATTATTAAGAATATATACCATGAATGGAATAAATGAAATGAAATGAAAAAAAAAATAAAAAATTATTCAACAGCATGGTGTTATTTATGGAGGTCACGCCACCTTCTGCTTTTTACTTGTAACACTATGTAATCTTAGTCATCTGGTATAACACATTACTGTGCAGGAAGACCTGTCTTTTATTCTGACAATACTTTATAACGGGGCGTGCCGTACGAAATAACTATATGGACGCACAACAAAATAATAGGTTAACCGTGTTTTTCGCACACCCATACACACACACACACACACACACACACACACACACACACACACACACACACACACACACACACACACACACACACACAGACACAGACACAGGCACACACACACGGACAGACACACACACACACACACACACACACACACACACACACACACACACACAGGCTGAATGATGTTTTTGCTGGTCGGTGCTGGATGTCATGTAGTGTCGTTTCGCACGAGATTCAGCAATTCAGCAACGTAGATTTATCAGCGGTAACAGACATGAACGCCGCACGGCGCACGCACACGCACAAATAATAATCAATATCTAAACAAATTTGGATGTTCATCTGAGAAAAAGGAGGCTATAAAGACTAAATCCACAAATCAACACCGAGAGTGGATAAAGTATAACCTGCACGCGAGTATGGAGCGGAAGTCACTGAACCATGATGTAGTTTCAGCACCTGCTATCCTGATATCTTACGCTCATTGATCACTACTACCAAGCTTTAATGACACAGATGTGATTTTAATCAAAGGTTTAAGATAACACACCAACAAAGTTATGGCCACAAAAACTTTATATTACTCTGACTCAGTCAGATAAAACACATCAGACTCTGACATAACATAACTGGCAGAGTATTACTGAACATATAACCACACACACAGCAGAAGGACACAAAACAAATCAGGCTACCGGTGTACCATTTAACAACAGTAATAGAACAGTCAAAACCAATTGGAAAAATAGCCTACTTAACACATAGGTCCACAAACAGCTGGTATTTAGTGTCTTTTTTTCACTCACCAATCAGTGTTGTTAGCCTACTTTTTGATGAGGAAAGTGTTGCTCCTTTGAGCTGTGCGCCCAATGAACCGGTCCATGTTTCCATCCAGGTCCCTGTCCCTTGCAAAACTTTTGTGACAGTTCATAATAGCAATATGGTTCAGCCTTGCTCGCCCCATAGTCGATCGCAGGTACGTTTTCAGGCACCGCAGGCCTGAAAACGACCGCTCTGAACAGCATGATGTTGCAAGGACAGTCAGTGCAAGTTTCACAAGTTTGGTGTTCTGACAACATGGCTCGCAAGTGCCCTCCCTGATCTCCTTTCAGAAAATCCACCACATCCTGAAATGTAACAAGGCTAACTCCTCGGTGTTTTGCAATATCCATGCACATATCACGATGCAGTGTGAGCCTGGTTTCATCCAAGTCATCTCTGTGAAACTGTACAATGTTTTTGCAGTTGCTCTTTCCAGTCACAAAATCCTCAACATCTTGCATGTGTGTGAATGCAGAGGGACTGAATCTGCAATCCAGGGATGTTGATAATGTGTCCATGACCTGGAAGTACTGCTGGCGGTACAGTTCTTCTGGTGTGTGAAAGCTGTGTGGGGCGCTGCACCTCCACATTCCAATCGGCGGGGAATTTTTCTTGGTCGTGGCACAGCTGGGCTTTCCAAGTTTAAGTCGCGGGCTGCTGCGGTGGTGCTTTCCCAAAATTCTGGGAATCCTTCTTCATGAAGACACTTTATGTCTCCTCTGAGTGTGTCAATCATCTGCCTTGCTTTCTGCATGTGCAACTGGCTCTTTTCTTTCTTTTCTTTTAGTGTTGACAGTTTCGGGCGACATCATGCACAACCAAAATTCAGATGTACAGTGCAATGGACGTACTGTGCACGGGGCTCCTGTTCCATTACATGGGCGCGTAATCCCGTTTTACTGCCACACACGTTTGCTGCTCCATCATAACATTGCCCTCTGCATTGCTGAATTTTCAGAGAGAATCTCGTCAAAATCATTTAAAAGCTGAAACAGCGCATCTGCTGTTGTTTTTTCCGTCTGATAAAATCCAACAAACAGTTCCTCTGGCTCCAGATTTTCTGCAACAAAACGGAAACAGACGGAAACCTGTTCTCTGACTGTTATGTCAGACGTTTCATCCATTATCACGGAGAAAAACATCGCAGATTTTATCTCCTCAATAAGTGTTCTTAGCATATCATGGGCCATAATTTCCGTCATCTCATTCAGGATATCATGAGAGAGCCACCTGTGCTCTTTACGAACAAGCCATGTCCGTAACTCGGGGATATCTTGAGCTCGCAAGCAGTGGCGGAGCGTGGGTCTCAGTACAGAGGGGGCGGAGCATTCTCGATGGGCCCTTATGATAGTCATTTTAACGTTCAACAACACCTCATCCTACCCATCAAACAACATTTATTCTCACTTTTATTGAGCCAAGCAAGTCTATAGGCCTATGCTGCAGAAAGCAGAGTAAAGTCACAAACTTGTTCAGAAGAACACACACACAGGCCTGACAGCTGTCAATCACATGGCGCTGAAAACTCAGATAGTCACGGACTGACTCAGTTCCATCTTTGATACAGCTTAAATACAAAAAAAACATAACTGGTCTAAAATTACACAATTTATTTAGATAGATATAGACACAGCGGTCTATAACATTCAATTCAATTCAATTCAATTTTATTTATATAGCGTCTAATACAACAGATGTTGTCTCTAGACGCTTTCCAGAGATCCAGAACATGAACATAAACATAAACATAAACATAAACATAAACATAAACCCCCGAGCAATTATTATATAAACAATGGCAGGTAAAAACTCCCTTAGTGGGAGAAAAGCCTTAAGCCAAACAGTGGCAAGGAAAAACTCCCCTTTAGGAGGGAAGAAACCTTGAGCAGGACCAGGCTCATAAGGGGGGACCCTCCTGCCGAAGGCCAGACTGGGGGAGTCAGGGACGTCGACAGCACACAGCAGGCAGGTGGAAGCAGCAGCGGGATGACCAGAGGTGGGGGGGGGGGGGGCGTCAGCAGCACACAACAGTCATGTGGAAGCAGAAGCGGGATGACCAGAGGGGGGGGGGGGGGGGCATCAGCAGCACACAACAGTCATGTGGAAGCAGCAGCGGGATGACCAGAGGGGGGGGGGGTGCAGGCAGGCGGAAGCAGCAACAGCAGACATCCACGTAGGCAGGTGGAAGAAGCAATGGGATGACCAGAGGGGGGGGAGGGCCGGGAACACAGGCCAGAACGCAGCTCCTGAGGCTCCGGCCTGCAAACATACACAAAAGAGAAAAAAAGGGGGGCCGGCACAAGAAACTACAGGAACAATGGACAAAAATGATAGCTATGAGATATTTATAATAAATAAAAATGGTAATGGAGAAGAGAGGCAGGGAAAAGGAGAGGAGAAGAAGGGTGAGAGGCACCGCCCAGCGGATCATGTCGGTGCCCCCCTGCAGCATAAGCCTATAGCAGCATATCTACCGCGAAGCTATATTTGAGACTAACTATTATAGTTTTGTTCTATAGCTGCGACAATGACTACTGACTCTAACACACTAAAGTTTACACTACCTAGAGATTTACCAACACCAGCTAGAGGTTTACTTAACACTAACTATAAGCTTTACTAAACAGAAAGGTTTTAAGTTTAGTTTTAAAGGTGGAGGTGGTGTCAGCCTCCTTAACCCAGATTGGAAGTTGGTTCCAAAGTAATGGTGCCTGATAGCAGAACGCCCGCCCTCCAAATCTACATTTAGATACTCTAGGAACTACGAGTAAACCTGCACCCTGGGAGCGGAGAGCTCGGCCAGGAACATAAGGTACTATCAAATCTTGTAAATACTGCGGAGCTAAGCCGTTTTGGGCTTTATATGCAAGTAATAAAATTTTAAATTGAATTCTGAATTTTACAGGTAGCCAATGGAGCGACGCTAACACTGGAGAGACGTGGTCTCTCCTGCGAATTCCTGTCAGTACTCGTGCTGCTGCATTTTGGATCAGCTGGAGCCTATTCAGCAAATTACTTGGACATCCTGCTAACAACACATTACAGTAATCCAGTCTAGAAGATACAAACGCATGAACTAGTTTCTCTGCATCCCTCTGCGAGAGGATTTTCCTAATTTTTGCAATATTACGGAGATGGAAAAACGCTATTTTACAAACCTGATTAACATATGGTTTAAACGACAAATCCTGATCGAAAACAACACCAAGGTTTCTCACAGTTGCACTGGAAGCCATCGCAACACCATCTAATCCCTTCCTAAGATGCTCTGGACCAAGAATGATAACCTCTGTTTTATCTGAATTTAGAAGCAAGAAATTTCTGGACATCCAGTCCTTGATGTCCCTAAGACATGCCTGAAGTTTAACTAACGGTTCTGTTTCATCCGGCTTCATAGACAAGTAGAGCTGCGTATCATCAGCATAACAATGAAAGTGTATGCCGTGATTCTGGATTATACTTCCCAACGGCTGCATGTATAAACTGAACAAGACTGGCCCTAGCACTGAACCCTGCGGAACACCATAACAGACCCTCGACTGTTCTGAAGAAACCTCATGTACATGAACAAACTGGAACCTGTCAGATAGATATGATTTAAACCAACGTAGAGCTGTCCCTTTAATCCCAACAACATGCTCTAACCTGTGCAGTAAAATGCCATGGTCAACAGTGTCAAAAGCAGCACTGAGGTCCAGTAAAACCAATATGGACACTAATCCCTTATCTGAGGCCATAAGAAGGTCATTCGTAACTCGAACCAGTGCTGTCTCTGTGCTATGATGCATTCTGAACCCTGACTGAAAGACTTCAAACAGATCATTTCTATACAAATAGTCACATAACTGGCTTGAAACGGCCTTTTCCAGAATTTTAGATACAAATGGAAGGTTAGAAATTGGCCTATAATTAGCTAAGGTGTCTGGGTCAAGGGAAGGTTTTTTAAGTAAAGGTTTAATTACTGCCACTTTGAAAACCTGTGGTACATATCCTAAGCTTAGGGATAGGTTGATTTGGTCCAGTATTGTCACACCAATAAGAGAAAAAACATTTTTGAATAGTCGAGTCGGGATGGGGTCTAACATACATGTGGTAGACTTAGCTCTATTAACGAGTGAGGTCAGCTCAGGGAGGTCTATAGGATCAAAACAGTCTAGAGACAAGTCAGAGCCTAGGGAAGTCGCTAAAGCTGAAGAAACGCCCACAACCGGCTGGTTGATTTCTTCTCTAATTCTCGTGATTTTATTGTTAAAGAAGCTCATAAAGTCCTCACTACTGAGAGCTGCAGGAATACACGGCTCCACAGAGCTGTGACTCTTTGTCAGCCTGGCTACAGTGCTGAACAGAAAACGTGGGTTACTTTTGTTATCCTCTATCAACGTTGAATAATAAGCTGTTCTTGCTTTGCGAATGGCTTTTTTATATACTATTAGAATATCTTTCCATTCACGATAAGAGTCTACAGACCTACAAGAGTACCACTTCCTTTCCATTTTACGCACGCTTTGTTTCAACATGCGAATATCTGAATTGTACCAGGGAGTTAAGCTCCTGTGGCTAGAAACCCTCCTTTTCAAAGGAGCAACTTCATCTAAAGCTGAGTGCAACAGATCAGCAGTGTTACTAACAAGAGAATCAACATCAGAGGTAGAACCCAGGTCACTGGCCTCTATTGCTTCAGTAGAGGCTTCACTATTTTCCACTGTCGCAAGACGAGCAACGGTCTCCTTAAATTTAGCAATAGCTTCATCAGACAAACATCTGCTAAAATAATACCTCCTGCCCTGCACTTCAACATCAACAACATTCAATTCCAACGTTATTAAATAATGGTCGGATAAAAGGGAGTTAACAGGTGACACCAACAGACCATCAGTTTCAACACCATAGGTGAGAACGAGATCGAGAGTATGACCAAAACAATGCGTCGGCCCGTCCACTTTTTGTGAGATACCCATTGATTCTAGAAGAGAATTGAAAGCTAATTTAAGATTATCGCTTTCAACATCCATATGAATATTAAAATCACCCACTATGATGAATTTATCTGTACTGATCAATAATCCAGAAAGGAAATCTGAAAATTCAGACAAAAACTCTAGATAAGCGCCAGCAGGGGGCCGATACACTACCACTAACACAACTGGCTTCTCTGATTTCCAGCTCGGAAATTTCAGACTAAGCGTGAGGCTTTCAAACGTATTATGATTGCACTTAGGTTAAATTTTTGTTTGGAGACTGGAGTTATAAATTGCTGCGACTCCTCCGCCCCGGCCCGTGTTTCTAGGAATGTGATGATTAAAGTAGCCGGGCGGAGTTGATTCATTCAAACTAACATACTCTTCATCCTGTAACCATGTTTCTGTTAAGCAGAAAACATCACTCCTGCTCTCTGTGATTATATCGTTTACTAACAGAGACTTGGAGCTTAATGATCGTATATTTAGTAATCCGCATCTAATTTTTCGGTCTCTTATTGGTACCAAATGTGCATTGGTTTTAATTTTTACAAGATTATTTTGGTTAACGCCTCTATAACGCCGCACCTGGTGAACTAGTGGAGGGCGGGGAACTGCAACTACTTCTATTTTGCTAGGCACCTGGTTAGAGTTACCAGTTACATCATGTAATCTTATAGTTTTGTTGGCAGGCGTTGGTCCTCGAGAAGCAGCAGAGAAGTGTGTTAAACTACAGCTCTGCATCCTGGCCTGGACCCTGCGATGTCAGGGAGAGGGTCTAATGAAACATCATTTCTGAGCTCTATAACAGAGAATAGACTCTAGTCTAGTTGACAACAACACAAAGCTCATTCAAATAGGCAGGTGGTCAAAGCTACCACAACATTCTGATAAAGAAATTATTTATGAAGGTTACACTGACTCACCAATGTCAGTCGACTCTTCCATAAAACTTTGTACATGCTCAGTCCTCTTTTAAAATTTAGCGCTCATCTCCTTCATGGCCGCAAATTTGCCGAGTCGGCAAATTGGCTGTAATTGTTAAGGCTGATTTATGGTTCCGCGTTACACCAATGCAGCGCCTACGGCGTAGGATACGCGGCGATGCGCACGTACGGTGCGCGTCGCCGCGTAACCTACGCCATAGGCTTCGCTGTACCCTACGGCGTATGCTCTGCGTCGATTTAAAGGGGACATATTATGGCATTTAATGTATATTTTAAACAGGCCTTGAATGTCTTAAAAACAATCTAAAGCTTGTTTTTTCTACCTAAATCAGAAATTCAGCCTCTGGGCCATGTCTATAGTTTTACAGATAATAAAGCCTTTTTCTGTGCTTCATTTTCAGGGCGGTGGGGGCTATGATAATGAGGCTCTGCGCTGATTGGCTGCTTGAATGACGTGTAGCAGGGGAGGAGACAAAGCGTTGCTCCGGGCGGGCAGAAGAGCAGCGGCTGCGTAGCAAAGCGTGTTCACGGTTCTGCGTTAAATCGACACGTACCCTACGCTGTAGGCTCTGCGTTGGTGTAACGCGGAACCATAAATCAGCCTTTAGTCACCTCGTCTGCAAACAGGAAGATTGAATTTAATTCTAAACAGTTACACCACAGTTATTTACTCCGATTCCTCATCATTTCACTTCTTATGTTACAAGACAAATAAATCATGTTAACTGTAAAGAAACACAACACTGAATTTTCACAAATGGCAACTTTATTGTTAAAATATATAAATAAAATGTATGCACTATTGCTGGCTCAAGGACGGACCGCGCGTCTTCTTAATGTGAACAGCTCCAGGTGCTTGAAAGATCTGAAACCACAGAAGAAAAATGTATTACGGTACTAATAGAGCCCCGAGCCCGGGGCTCCTCGATGGTCCGGTCCGTGAGCAGCCCCCGCAGCTCCATATGCGGCGCCGGGGCTCCGGAGCTAAGCTAAATATTTAGCCCTTGCAAAGATCATACAACCGCAACCCCACGGCGGGCGCCCGGCGCACAGATCGGCTCCGGGGCGCATCCTCTGCGCATCGTCGGTTACCGGGGATCAAACCGACAGATTTGGCTGAAAATCTCGGAGGGTGAAGCTGATCTGACCTGGGACGGACCCCCGAGGACCCAGCTCCCAAACCACCCGGGAACCTGGATGATTTAACCTGGATCCGCTCCGCCGCGGCGCCGCGTCCGACTGGCTCAAGGAAGGGCCGCTCCAGCAGCGGAGAGAGCTGGTTGTGGGCGTGGTTTCAGCAGCGGAGGCCAAACCTCTGCGCCTGACGTCACCCTAGGCGCAGATTTTCATCACACGCACACACACACACACACACACACACACACACACACACACACACACACAGGCACACACACACACACACACACAGACACATACACAGGCACACACACACACACACACACACACACACACACACACACACACACACACACACACACACACACACACACACACACACACAGGCACACAGGCACACACACTATGAAGTACTATTAGCGTCTTTAATAGAGGAGCCGCGCGCAGCAGCGTGTGTGTGCACGCGTGAATAACATAGAGAATTTTGTTACACGTGAGTGCGTGTGTGCATTGTTACGTACGCAGACTACATCACGCAGACTACATCACGTGTAACAAGAAGCTGCGTACTACACTAAGAGCGTGTGCACGTCTGTCTGTCAGTGTTAGAAGATTTCTTTTACGCGGTCACACACACGTGCGTCCGCATTCCTTGACTGTTCGCAACCGGAAGTACATTTCCTCGGTGCGCAGCAGACGCATCACTTAAACGTGTCGTGTAGTTTCTCTGTGTTCCATTTTCATCCAGTAGATGATGCTATCGAGTCAATAATACACTATACAGACACTCGTTCATTGAGTTATGGTTTTCATATATTTCAAAACTTGTAAATGACTAATGTAAGCCTCCTTAAATGAAGAAAGAAAGAAAGAAATAAAGACAGCTTTGCTTGTGGGGCCAGAGAAGCTTAGTATTATAGCGTGCAGTAGCCATGCGCTGGACCAGCTATCAGACTGCACATCATTTCTGAAGCGAGTGACTGCTAACAGCTGACGCGGTGTTATGGTTTCTGTACCGCCAGGTTGGTCGTTTCTTGAGGTAAGCTTACCTGAAACTTTACAACGAAACTTGAAATAATAACTTATGTTTTATTGAGATTACACTGCTCAAGGGATAAAATGCCTTTTAAATGTATAATTGTGATATGTAATGCTAGATTATGTCGAGACTTGCAGAACTGTGTCCAGTGTAACAGTGAGAATCAGCACTACGTTTACTTAATATAGTGATTAATAACATCTAACAAACAATTGAATGCAAATCTATTCAGCTGGATTTAGATTGTCACATAACTTCAGTTACGAGTTTATATTAATGTCACTTGTTATTTATATGCTTTGAAGTAATTTGAAACTCAACAACCTGCAGATCCTCAGTAATGCAGTTACATTAAATATAATTATTCACACCGCAGTGCAAACAGTGCATATTTATGTTTATCTTAAATATGACTGTTGAGAGAGAACAACACTTTGATATCTGTTACATGTGTATGTTTCAGTACATCATGGATCCTTGTTAGTCACCTGTGATGCCATCACCTGCCTGCAGTGGAAAAGTCTTCTCACTTCTTTCTCCATCTTCACACTCACATTACATCCTAATTATATTTGCTGCTTTTGTCTTTAATACTGCCTGAAAATGTTAATTTCACATTCAAATCTCCGTCAGGTGACAGGACAGGAAAAAAGGTCACTAAATGTTTGTGACACAATAGAACAAACGCATCATCAAAACTCCTAAATAAAGAGCAAGTATGATGTATGAAACAAAACCTGTCATGCATTTTTTGTGATGTGCTTCAGATAAAGTCAACTAAACAGACTACAGATGTAAACTACAGATCAACTCAGGTGTGAGTGTCAGTGTTACTGACTTTAAATCAGTTACTGTGCCTACAGCTCTTGTGAGGTCATCACAAGAGCCAGTGACATCATGTGAAACAAGTGATGCCTTCAACCTTTTAACTGTGGAGTTCACGTCACATTGGAGCTGTTGTAACTCTCCTCCGGCGTCCTCCATGAATGATGTAATAATGCTTAATTTGGCCCGTTTATATCCGGGAACACTAAACTTCACTGGTGTGTCAAACATCTCACCTTAACAGAAACATCACAGATCAAGCTGTGCCCTAATAAAGTATTTAGTAATGTATTATGTAATGTATTGTATATTCATGTATTATGGTCATTACAAAATCAAATTAAACCACTACAATTATCAACATTGTTCCAAAATGTATTTATTTGACATCAGGCTGTCCCAAAGTTTGGAGATTGCACAATGCCAGAAATCATGTGATCACTTCGTACAATGCATGGAGAGGTAACCTTAAAATCAAGGCGCATGTGTTCGCCTCTAGAAAAACTCTCCTCTGGTTATTCACTGCCTCATGAAGAAAATGCAGCACAGGCTTTTCACTGAACCCAAGAGGAGGAATTTTTTCTGCTCCAGTAGCAAAGCGTAGAAAACATCCTCCAGAGTCAACTGGACCGGTTCCTCCCCTTCTACATGTAGGACTGCTTCTCCTTCTGCAAAGATTAAGATGTGATGCTTTTAGACACAAGGCGGACATTTTTGTTTGCAGTAACTGAAGTGTGACACATACCCTCTATGTCAATGAGCCAGTCCAGCCAATAGGCAAATGCTCGCTCCTCTACCGAGCGACGAGAGCTGCCTTCAACCGAGTAAACCACTTTAAAGAGGCCTCTGACTTCCAATGCAGTTACCGGCGCGGGGGGGCCTCCAACAAACAACCTCTGTAAGGCAGGGCTGTCTCTGAGCGCCTGTAGCACACCGAGTTGCTCCATGCCATCGCGTAGCCTTGAGACATTAAGATATAAGGATAATATTGGTGATTTTTATGTCGTTAATACCTGGGCATAGAACCTGAGTGCCTGCTCTGGTTGTAAAGCATCCTTAAAAAATAAATAAAAATAAAATAAAAAACACAAGGCTTGTGACAGTTACTCAGAGCAACCATGTTGTAAAATATACACTAACCATGTAAATGTTTTGTATTACTGAACAAAATAGTTACCAAATATCTACTACAATCTTAAATAGATTAACAATAAAAAAAGAATAGACAAGTAATTTCCTGTTCCACAGGCATGACATTCTACACACACTTACTGTTGCAGAGTTAAAGTCAGCCTGCCATCAAAGTAGTACTCCAATGATGAACGTAATACTTCAATGCTCGTTCTATTAATAATAAATCATTCATTTGGAATGATATTTTCAGTTCTAAAGATCTAGACTTCTTGTTCCTCACAGAGACGTGGCAGAAACCTGACGATTACACATCCCTGATTGAACTATGCCCTACAGGCTGCTCTTTCATCTGTGCCCCCAGAGACACGGGTCAAGCTGGGGGAGGCCTAGCAGTGGTCCACAAGGACTGTTTCTATGCCCGGACAGTGAGCACTGGTTCTTTCTCCTCCTTTGAACTGTTAATGGCCAAAGTAGGACGATCGGATCCTTTTTATTGTGCCCTAATTTACCGCCCTCCAGGTTTTAATGGTTCATTTTTATCTGAGTTTAGTGACTTTTTAACTTCTATCATCAAATTTGAGCGAGTCCTTTTGCTTGGTGATTTTAATTTACATACCAATGACACTACCAACAATTTTGCTGTCAATTTCCTAAATATTACAGAAGCCTTTAATTTTAGTCAACATGTGTCAGGTCCCACACATATTGGGGGAAACACCCTGGACCTTGTCTTCTCTTTAGGATTAGACATTGATTGTGTATCTACTGAGGAACTCTCTGTAAGTGACCATTATTTCATTTCTTTTAATTTGTCTTTTAATTCCAACTGCAAAATCGGCAAGAGAGAGAAACTCTCGCGCTTTTTAAATGAGTCCTCAACTCAGGAATTTGCTGCCGCATTTGACAGCAGTTTGGTTTTAGAACAATCCGGTCAAACCGATACTGCAGGTCTAGTCGACTCTTTCAATGCACAGTGTGTGGCTATTTTAGACCGGATTGCCCCTATAAAGTCCAGATCCGTCCCTTCTGTAAATGTATGTCCTTGGCTAAACGAAGTCACTCGCTGCTCTAAACGGAAATGTAGAAAGGCAGAACGCAAATGGAAAGCTACCAAGGTCCAGGCTGACCGAATACATTTAAAAGAACTCCTATGTGAGTATAACAACTTAGTCAAGGATGCACGGGCTTCATATTTTGCTAACATCATCGCATCCAGCAAGAGAAATCCCCAAATTCTGTTCAACACCATTAATACTATTGTCAGCCCTGCCCCTCCGATTGTCCCAGTCTTTTCAAACAATGACTGTAGCGACTTCCTCAAGTTTTTTATTGACAAGGTGGAGAGAGTCAGATCCAGCATTGTGCCCTCCTCCTCCCCGCTCTCCTCATGTCCCATTAGACAACCAACCATCCACAGTTTTTCCCAGATTTCCCTGCAAGATTTGACTGTTCTCATAAGGTCCATGAAATCCTCTTCTTGTCCATTAGACATCCTGCCCACATCCATGTTAAAGGATACTTTTAATTCAGTAGGCCCATGTATATTATCAATCATTAACTCCTCACTGTCATCCGGCTGTGTTCCACCCAACTTTAAACAGGCAATAATTCAACCACTTCTTAAAAAAACAAACCTGGACCCATCAACACTGTCAAATTACAGACCAATTTCTAAACTATCTTTCATCTCCAAACTCCTAGAAAAAACAGTGGCCAGTCAACTCACCAACATATTGGAACAACACAGCATCTGTGATGAATTTCAATCAGGTTTCCGCCAAAAACATTCCACAGAAACTGCCCTTCTAAGGGTCACCAATGACATCATGATGTCCTCTGATAGCGGTGACTCCTCCATCCTGGTGCTATTGGACCTTAGCGCGGCCTTTGATACCGTGGACCATCACATCTTGGTCGACAGGCTAAATAAATGGGTGGGAATCACTGGGAGTGCCATAGATTGGTTTCATTCCTATCTAACTGATAGAAGCTTCTCTGTGGCTGTTGGCCCCTACTCCTCCGAATCCACAACCCTAACATGTGGCGTTCCTCAAGGATCCGTGCTAGGTCCACCCCTGTTTGCCTTATACATGCTTCCTCTCAAAACCATTATCAACACTTATGAGGGAATCTCCTATCACTGTTACGCCGATGACATTCAATTATACTGCTCTTTCAAACCGGATAACATGGACATTATGATCACCAAACTCCATGATTGCATCTCTGCCATTAAGAACTGGATGGCTGCCAACTTTCTGCAACTAAATCCAGATAAAACTGAGGTTTTAATTATTGCCCAAAGAAAGATTGCTGCAGACATTGCAGATCGTCTAGGATCATTAAAACAGAATATTTGTTCCAACCCCAGAAACCTTGGTGTTATTCTGGATCAGTCCTTGCTTTTAGATAAACATATTCATTCCCTATCTCGCACTTGCTTTTATCACCTCCGTAATATCACCAAACTAAGATCAGTTGTATCGCACCAGGAGTTAGAAACCATTATCCACGCATTTGTATCATCACGACTTGACTACTGTAATTCCCTTTTCACCTGTCTGTCCAAAACCTCATTAGATCGCCTCCAATTGGTTCAGAACACAGCTGCTAGAATACTCACCAGGTCTAGGAGATCATGTCATATTACACCCGTCCTCGCCTCTCTACACTGGCTCCCAGTTCAATACAGAATACGTTTTAAAATATTAGTTATTACTCATCGAGCCCTCCATGGCCAGGTACCAAATTATCTGTCTGACCTGCTAACGCCATATGTTCCCATAAGGTCACTGAGATCCTCTTCCCAGGCTCTGTTGGTTGTCCCTCGGACAAAGTTAATAACCAAAGGTGATCGAGCATTTGCATGTTTTGCCCCCAGGGTATGGAACGAGCTCCCCTTCCACTTAAGAACAGTTGATTCTGTGGACATTTTTAAACGACTGCTAAAAACTCATCTTTTTAGAAAGGCTTTTCCACAGCTGGAATGATTAATTGTTGTGTGTTGATTGTTAACTCCATATTGTTTATTCTATTTGTTGTCTTATTTTATTAGAAATATTGGTTCCTGAATTGTTTTATTGATCATAATTGACTTGTTTTATTTTGTTCTTGTTAAAGCACTTTGTGACTGTCAATGTCTGGGAAAGGTGCTCTATAAATAAACTTTACTTACTTACTTACTTACATCTCTATCACTCTTTGTCCTGATCACGGTGCTGCTACCGCCCAACAGGGACATGTGTTTGTCTGCCTCTTCCACAGCAGCACGGATTTCCTCCACAGTGTCTGCTTGTTGTATCTGTAATGAATCCAAAAATTAGTTGTTGCGCCCTTCACCTGTCACACAAAGACAGTCATGTCAGCAGGTAGGCCAACCCTTTTTCCATTGCCACTTATGTTTCTGTGTTATGTTCAGTGCGTTGGGATGTGCCTCTGGGTCTGACATTGAAGTGAATTTGAAGTGTACTTTTTTCAGTTATTTGTTCTTTTTTTTTTTTTTTTAACCTTGTCTGCACACATATTAAAGATTGATACCATGACGGTAGAAACCAAAAGTATATATATATGTGCATTATTACTATATTTAATATATATACATATATATACGCACACATATGCGTACACATACATAAATATACACATACAAACCCAGTGTTTTTTTGTTTTTTTTTGTTTTTTTTTTGGGGGGGGGGGGGGTGACGACATCCACTGCCAATCCAGGAAGCAGGAACACACGGAGACACACGTCAAGCACTGGAAATCTGCAACAAAAAACCACAGACAAAGCACGAAACCGGCACGGAGCCAACCAAAACAATAACAGCAATCGACCTAAATCTTGAGATCTGATCGTCGCAGTCTGAGCTAAGCTATCGCTACCGCTACCTAAACCCAAAAACTAGAGAGCCAGCATGCAGGTGAACAAGCCAGTGTGTATGTCTATGTGTGTGTGTGTGTGTGTGTGTGTGTGTGTGTATGTATATGATCATGCGTGTGTGTGTGTGTGTATATATATATGCATGTGACTGTGTGTGTGTGTGTGTGTGTGTGTGTGTGTGTGTGTGTGTGTGTGTGTGTGTGTGTGTGTGTGTGTGTGTGTGTGTGTGTGTGTGTGTGTGTGTGTGTGTGTGTGTGTGTGTGTGTGTGTGTGTGTGTGTGTAATAAACCAAACAAAGCTCCACCTGAAGTGTATCTATAGTGGGGGAGGGGGGGGGGAGCAACCCCGCCACCCGCGAGACCAGAGGCCGACACGGAAGAGCCCGGAACCCAGGCCACCGGCAACCCCACAGAGGGGAGAAGTAGGAGGGAGGCAACCCACCGCCTGCGAGGCCCCCCCCCCCCCGGCGGCGGACGAGGGGGCCCAGTCCGGGCCGGACACGCGGCCAGGAGGCCCTCACCCTTCTGGCCAACGACCCCCACCCGGCAGGGGGCCAGCCTGCCCGGAGACAGAGCCGCCCCGGCCGCCGACGCGGGCAGGCGCACCCGTCCCCCACGAAAGTGGCCCTCCAAGACCAGAGGGGCGCCCCGCCGCAGAGGCAGCGGGGGGGACCGGAGACGGGCCCGGAGAGAGGGAACCCCCCAACAAGGCGACACCCGTGCAGGCCCGACAACGGAGGGCCCCAGACCCAGGCATCCCATTCATTCATCCATTCAACTATCCGATATCTATACTAATAATAATATGATATACTATACATAATAATACTACTACTACTACTACTACTAATAATAATACTACTAATAATAATAATAATAATAATAACCATCTTTGTATAATATAATATTGATAAATTATTAAGTTTTGATGTCCTGCCAATGGAGGCTCAAATCCTCCATGGCAGGACCCTTCCATACCGCATTCTCACCGACACAGACATACAATAACGCACCGTTTCCCCCTCCCCGGGGGGGTCCAGCACCGCCAGAAGGCACCCCAGGCTGCACGGCGGGCCCCGCCAGGCCCGGGTAACCCGACCCACCTGTCCCAGGCCGGTGAGGGAACGCGGGTGATGTGGGACCCCCTCCCGCCCCTGGTGTTGAGTGCATGTGATTAATGCCATAAAAACAGGAAGGGGGAGGGCCAAGTATCGATTGACACCGACCCCCCCCCCCCCTCCTGACCTACGTGTCCTTGTCAAATGTATTTATTAAGTGTTGAATGTGCAGTGTCTATTTTGCTGTTAAAACCGTGAGGCGGGGAGTGCCGGGCCACGCGGGACAGTGCCCCCCACGACCCGGACCCCCCGCCCTTCGCCTATGTGCGTATGAATCGGGTAGGGGGGGAAAGAGGGGGAGTGGAAGCCGAAGCCAGGAAGCAGGACCAGCAAAGCCGGCCCTGATAAGACACCCGCGTCCCCCCACCGTCCATCCAGTAGACGGGGGCCGGCCCTCCGAGCCGGGCCAGGGCCCCACCGTACCTCCACGGGCGCCCCCGGCGCCGCCGGAGCCCCCAGACAGAGGGGGAAACGGTCCAACATCCTCCCATTCATACTGACAACATAAGACATAGATACCTGGGAATGGTGCCACCCCGCCGTCGCGCCCGCCTGTGCACCCCCCGGTCAGGGGAGGCCCGATCCCCGGACCCGGCCCCACCCCCCCCCCGAGGCCACCCCGGCGAACACCCCAAGGGTCACGGAGTCCTCACATCCGCAGGGGCACTTGGCCCCCGCCCAGCGACGGAGGACCAAGGCAGCAATGCCCCCCCAGTGTAGACAGCCACCCCCCACCCAGGCAGGGCCGGGCCCTCCGGGTGGGACCCCCACATCCACGGCCCAGCCCCCCCCCCGGAGGCCCGGAGACGCCCAAGCCACAGCCCCCCGCCCGAGCCCTCCCCAGCCACCCCCCCCACCGCCATGAGGCAACCCCCCCCATAGGCCCCCAAGGCCCCCACCGGCTAGGGACAGGCCTAGTCAGTTATTTGTTCTATTTAACTTGCCTTTTGCAACTCAGCCTTCAACTCCTCATCATCAAGCTCTGATATTTCCACAGGTGGTGTTGGTTGCCCTGTCAGCTGGCACAGTAGTCTCTGTGAAAACACGTGGCCCCACTCCTCCATGCACTAGACACACAGAAATTATGGATCCAATGGCTCTGTAGTTGCCCCTGGCGAGTCCTGAAAGTATAACAGACATATGCAGTTTTGCAGGATAAAAAGTTAAGCTAGAAATAAAGTTGATAGGGATATACACTGGTTACAGCAGTTTGATAAGACATTTCTTTTCTGAGTTGCAATGAATACATAATGTAATTTCACATTTAGAATTATTTCTAAACAGTTAACTTCTGTTAGTACATACATTTTAGACTGACAGGGTCTGCTAGCACCTACTCGCTGTATTCAAATGTGCAGAATCTGTAAACTAATTTTCTTCAGTGCATTTTTTTTCTGACATATGCCTGTGTGTAACATGGTGTCCTTTAACCACATACCTACTGCATCCAGTGCAACATTCTTGCTCCCGGAAGGTCCCACAAAGAAGCGTGAGCTCAGAAGTGACTTCATCAGTAGTGTGAGAAACTCCCTTGTCGGTCCACCAAGGTCCACTGCTCCTTCTCCCTGACCACTGGTGTCTACAAACACTACATCTAGTTTGAATTTTGGGTTGAATTTGGCTCTTCTAAATGCTCTAAAAGCACTTCCCAAAATGTCAGATCTCAGTACATTTATGCTGTTGGCTGATGGTGGTCTTGATTCCAAATCCACATTCAAAAGCAGTGTACTCAATATAGCTTGTAGGTCATGTTGAGTGCCTGGAGGATATCTGGGAGATGTTGAAACAGGTGGAGATGTATGTTCACATGTGGGCGTTCTAGGAGCAGGCAGAGGCGGAGCAGGTAGAGGCAGAGAAGGCGACGCTGGTAAGGTTAGAGGGTATAACAGCCGTTGAGGGGACAAAGCTAATCGTGGTGGATTGCTACTGTAGGAGCCGCATTTAAGTTTATTTACCATTTGTGTTGTTTATTAGTAAAATATTAAGTGTGCGCCTTCCTCCCTCCTCAGGTGGGGAGGACGGCGCTAGGCTTTAAGTTGGTGGTGATGACGTATGACGCGAGAGGGCGGAGAGCAGCGACACTGTCATTGACCGCGGCTGCAGGATGAGCAGGGGAATGGCCTCTGATATTTGTTGATAAAACCCAAGGACTCTGTCATCTTTTCTTTGAATTTTGTTATTTTGCAATAAATTATAAGCATAAATCAACACGCTCTTTTGGATTGTTTAAAGGACAGCTGGGAGTCTGACACCTGCTAAAGCCTTCTCATGGGGCAAACAAATAAGAATGAATGGACGGAATGAGCTAATGGAAAACTCATCTTTAGATTTTGCCCCTACAATTTGTCAATGACAAGCTGTGAGTCTTGATTGGAGGACTGTTTTGAGGATTAAGAGAAACATAAGGCAAAGGAAACGCCGGCGGACGCGGCGGAGCAAACAAAGAAACACGTTGGAGGAGGTACGTGCCTCAAATCAAACTTTTTTGGATGGATTATAAGTTTGGAAAAAAATGCCTGAAGTGTTCTGAAGCCAACTTCATCGCTGAATTTTGTGTTAATGGACTGTGATCTTTTTGTTTATCAACTTTTCACCGACTTGGCTAAACAATTGGGAGCGGTGCGACGCCCACCTGCGTGAACAAACTTATGAATGAACCTGAGTTTAATAATGAATTACCTTTTGATTAAGTTTATTTGTGAATAAAATGGCAAGTTCCGACGAGGCAGAAACGAGTCCTAAAGTTAACGAGTTAAAGACATGAATGAGGCTGCGGCGCGTCTGCGCTCATCTAGAGCAGGAAAAGCTTTGCATCTAACAAGAAGAATGAACATTGTAAATAGTCTAATGGCTGACAAATATCTTGAGGAAGTGAAAGGAAATATGATGAAGTTTAACGATCTTCTGAATGATTTTAAAACGCTGCATATCTCTTACACTGAAATATTGGATGAGGACGCAAAAAAGGAAGATAATGATAAATGGTATCAACCGAGATGTGCGCAAATAATAGCTTTTCTTGACACCGTTACAAAATGGATTTCACGCATGGAAACCCGAAGTTCCCTCAGCTTGGCTGAAGCCTCTTCTTCTGTTGCTCAGGTGGAGGGTGAGAATGCAAACAGAAACAGTGATCTGGATGATGTCGATACACACTCAGAGAAGTCAGTCAAATCTAGCGCCTCTTCCTCGTCATCCTCATTACGTATCAGTGCGGAGGCGGAGAGAGCAGCTTTACTGGCCAAAGCTGCAATGTTGCAGGAAAAACATGCCATTGAAGAACAGGAACAAATGCTTAAAAAAAGGAGAGAAACATTAGAACTACAGACTGAAATAGCAGCCGCTACAGCCAAAATTAACTGTCTAAAGGAGGCTGAAATGTCAACGCTCAACCCTGCCCATGATGCAGGTGCAGAGCCAGAGGAAACCATAGCTGGGGCATCAGCAGCCACAGATGTGCAGCTAGTGAAAAGCCACAAGGTTTATGTCATATTTTTGATAGGAGTGCTCCAGTAACTAGGAGCAAGGCAGGAGCCCAGGTTCAGTTTCCCCTTTTTGATTCTGGAGATGATCATCAAAGTCAGTTTTTTGTTCTGCCTAACACCAGCAGTGATTCCCAACAACAACCACACCCAACCTCAGTGCACAGAATTCCCTCTGTCACACCCCCATCCCAAAACACACAATTAACGCAAATCCCTCCTACGTTCAGTTCAGCACAAGATAACCACATGATAAAAATACTGGAAAATCAAAACAATTTGACAGAGATTCTTGTAAAACAGCAACTTCTGTCTACACTGCCACAAGGAAGCATTTCACCTTTTGATGGACAAATCCTGGAATACAAGTCCTTTATTCACTCTTTTGAAAACATGATTGAAAATAAAACAGACAACAACAGAGACAGATTGCAGTTCCTTATACAGTTTACAAAAGGACAAGCTCAAAAACTAGTCAAAAGCTGTGAGTACATGTCTCCAGACAGGGGCTACCAGAAAGCATACAAGCATACAAGCTCAGGGAGAGATGGCGCAACAAAGCTAACGAACTGCAAGAGGAGCGCAGTCGTAGAGTTAGAATCCTGGACCTTGTCTTTTTTATTGAAAAGCAGGCTCGGATAGCAGCTGACCCAGTTTTTGGTGACCTTCAGGACCAGTCAGCTGTTAAAGGAAAGGTGGATGTAAAGGATAAATCTACTGTAAAATCACAGATTTCAAAGTCGTATGGCAGCAGTTTCGCCACAGGTGTCGCTATTGCTCCAACGGAAAAACAACCTGACCCCTTCTGTCCCCTTTGCAGCTGCAAGCACACATTGGAGTTGTGTAAACAGTTTGTGGAGACAACACACAGAAATAAGATGAGCTTTTTAAAGACCAAAGGCATATGCTTTGGCTGTCTCTCAACAGGCCACATTAGCAGGGACTGCAAAAGACGTCTCATCTGCAAAGTGTGCAAGCTAGCCCATCCAAGTGTCCTGCACATTTATAGTAAAGATGGTGCAACTAAAGAGACTGATAGGTCCTCTGGTGTAGTAGGTGGAGCATCAGCAGAGTTATGCGGCCATATAGGGGCCGGAGAACAAGAGAATGGGCTCTCCATTGTCCCAGTTCAAGTGAAGGCAGCCAAAGGCAGCCAGGTCCTGCAAGTGTATGCCCTCCTGGATCCTGGGTCCACTGCTACCTTCTGCTCCGAGGCACTCATGTCTCAACTCAATCTGAAAGGTAGAAAAACGCATATTCTGTTAAGCACAATGAATCAGAAACAGCTTGTTCCATCTCATGTTATATCTGGAATTGAAGTTTCAGCACTGGACAGCAACAACTTCTTACCTCTTCCTGACGTTTTCACTCAGAAAGAAATGCCAGTCACTCCAAGCAACATTGCCAAGCAGAATGATGTAAAGCAGTGGGCGTATCTGAACAAAGCCAAACTTCCCAGCATCAGTGCTAAAGTGGAGATGTTGGTTGGCACAAATGCTCCAAAGCTATTGGAGCCATGGGAGGTTATCAATAGCCAAGGCGAGGGCCCTTACGCAGTACGAATCCTATTGGGGTGGGTAGTAAACGGGCCACTCAGAAACGGCAGTGATGGTGGTACGGCGGCAAGCGTGACTGTGAATAGGATATCAGTTGCAACTTTGGAAGAACTTCTGATTTCACAGTATAAGCAGGATTTCAACGAGTTATCATCAGAGGAAAAGACCGAAACGTCAATTGAGGACAAAAAGGTTTTGGAAATAGCCAGTGAGGCTGTTCTGCAGAATGGCCATTATCATTTAAAGCTACCTTTCAGATTAACCAATATCAGCATGCCAAACAACCGCCAAATGGCTGAACAGCGACTTCAGAGCCTACAAAGGAAAAAGAAAAAGGGAAAGCATGAGAAAATAAAAGAACCTCAACAGAGGGGTAAAGAGGATAAAAAGAACTGGCAGAAAAGAACAGATCATGGTGAGAGGCACCAGGGCAGGGAGGAATGGAAGGGAGAGAAAGAATGGAAGAAAGGCAGAGATGTACTCAAGGAAGTTGGCAAAGAGAAGTGGGATAGTAAATATTTAAAAACAAGCATGAGTGGAAGCATAAACAGGACAAAGATCGTGGTAAAGAAGGAAAAGGAAAGGGTGAAAGAAAGCACTGGGAAGATAGCACACATGGTAAAGAAAGGATGGAGAACAAGAATGGTCAGAGAAAACAGTTATGACTCTAAGAGCAAAAATGAAAGACTGGAAGAGGAAGGAAGAAAAGTGGGATCCGTGGAAAAAGGAAGAGGAGGACTGGAAGAAAGGAGAACGGAAAGAGAAAAGTCATAGTGACAGGAAAAACTCCAAATCACATCCTCCTGCAAAGAACACAACCTATCCTACCCCCTGGAACCTTTCAGAGATCTGATCTTTATGCCAGACGCCGCTGGAAACAGGTCCAGTACATGGCCGATCTTTTTTGGCATGGATGGACACAGGAATACCTTCTACTACACCAAGAGAGGCAGAAATGGACAGAGGTGAGGAAGAACTTCAACATTGGAGATGTTGTTCTGGTGGTTGACCCCACTGCCCCTCGGGGATCGTGGCCATTAGGCAGAATACTGGAGACCAAACCTGACGCAAGAGGTCTGACCCGCTCAGTAAAGCTCCGGACCAAGACTTCAGTCATCGAAAGGCCCATATAATAAGTTGTGCCGCCTCCTAGAGACTGAAGAGTGACAAGTCTTCACCTTGAAGATTTAAGACATCTACAAGGGGTGTAATGTATTTACTTTATTTTCCTGAATGCATTAATTAGTTTAATTAATTCATTTATTAGTGTAATTAATTGTTAGCTTACGGCTCCCTTTTGTGATTAATTTGAATAATTGATTCTGTAAAGAACAATTAGGGGCCGGTGTGTAGGAGCCGCATTTAAGTTTATTTACCATTTGTGTTGTTTATTAGTAAAATATTAAGTGTGCGCCTTCCTCCCTCCTCAGGTGGGGAGGACGGCGCTAGGCTTTAAGTTGGTGGTGATGACGTATGACGCGAGAGGGCGGAGAGCAGCGACACTGTCATTGACCGCAGCTGCAGGATGAGCAGGGGAATGGCCTCTGATATTTGTTGATAAAACCCAAGGACTCTATGTCATCTTTTCTTTGAATTTTGTTATTTTGCAATAAATTATAAGCATAAATCAACACGCTCTTTTGGATTGTTTAAAGGACAGCTGGAAGTCTGACACCTGCTAAAGCCTTCTCATGGGGCAAACAAATAAGAATGAATGGACGGAATGAGCTAATGGAAAACTCATCTTTAGATTTTGCCCCTACAGCTACTGATGGATGCCATTTCAAATGTTGATGAAGATCCATGAGTTGTTTCAGCGGTTGGAGTGGGTGAGGCACAGCAATGTGTGATTGATGTTACAGCCGTCTCTCTGGGTGAATTCTGAAATAAAGATGGTTTGAGGGAATTGATTGACCAGTAACATCACTGATACTAACACACTTTACTCTAAAGTGCACACAGTTACCTTTCTGGACAGTGTTTGTTTATAGACAGAGCTATGCAGACATTTACTCATATACAAGAAATATTGTAACCATTAGAGAATTGTTTTTCCTAATGAACCATCAATTTATAAATGATATTGACTGAAACATTTACTCAAAATTGAATACACTAAACTGTCATTATCAACTGTAATTGAAGTGAACTAACCTCATCTTGGATCCACTGAACAAACAGCGTTGCTGGTTCAAACAAACCACAGTCCTGTAAGGTTCCAACCTGCTCGCTGTGAAGCCGGACCACTGGAGTTGTGGACGTTAAGAGAAATGTCTCAGTGCCCGACAAAACTCCTCCCGCAAAGGACATTAGACTCTATAAATGAACAACAACAGAGTAATTCAATTCAATTCAATTCAATTTTATTTATATAGCGTCTAATACAACAGAGTTGTCTCTAGACGCTTTACAGAGACCCATACCCAGAACATGACCCCCGAGCAGTTATTACATAAACAATGGCAGGTAAAAACTCCCCTAGTGGGAGAAAAACCTTAAGTACAGTACAAGGGAAGCAACATTTAAAAACCATAAAATCAATTGACACCTCATCATTGTCATGCTATTGGCTGGCACGATGTAAACATGAAGTCATTGTCAAACCTGTCAGAATTTGTTAAAATAATTCAATTCAGAATAAATATAATTAAGGAAACATTACTTTTATTCTGCACCGCTCTAAAAGCACCGTGGATGTATTTTTTTTTCATATAGCTTTCAATAAGCATTCTCCATATTCAACCTTTAAAGTGTTTTCTATAAATATTAAATTCACATCTTGAAATATTTGTGTACTTGTGAGAAAGAACCTTCTTATTCTGAACTTGCTTTTAGCATCTACATCCAGGGTGTCAACATAACATACAGCCCAAGATTTTCTCTTTTCAGCTTTATTAGTAAGATATGGTCAAATGTTGTTCCTGGGGAACCTGCAAAATTGTTGATGTGCTATAGAAATAAACTTTGACGTGACTTGATGTGTTTTATCATTTTTCCAATGGAAAACAGATTTAAGAGTGTTTTCATTATGGCTTTTGGTAAGGTGCGATTCTCTAACGTCACCAAAAGAGGAAGATTCCTATAAATGAGCACTAGGATGTGCCAGGCTTCTGTTAGTCAGGGAACAGCCTGCTTGGACGATTACAACTAACGACTCCTGTCTTTTTCCCTGTATAAAACAGGACATCTTCTTCAAAGAGGTAACTCATGCTGAGGCCTGTAACAACAGGTTGGCCAATGAACATGACTAAATAGACAAGCTTAGTGCTTCTGACAACTCGGTGCAGGTCAATAAACGTGAGGTCGAGTAAAACATCTTATACAAATAGATGTCATGATATTTTCTGCTCCTTTTACCACAGTCACAGTACAGTCATGTTGTTTACAGCACCTTTGACTTACCTGGATAGGGCTATCAAGCCTAAATGCCCTTCTACGAAGGCTGCCATCTGCATAGCGAAACTTGAATAGTGTACCGTCAGTGGATGGGGTCGCCATTTCTGCCTCAGCTATTCTCTGCCCCACAATCTATAAAGTTTGGGACATATTTGAATTTCTATCAATACAGAAGCTGACAAAGACATTTAAGAATGTTGGGGATTTATCCTCATATCCAAAATGAATATCCCGTGATGAAATTAGTACATTAATGGTGGGTTAATATATAATTATGTTACAAAACATCTTCATGGCTCTTAAATTATCGGAGTGCTTTAGACATTACACTTACATCCAGACGCCTTCTCTCTATCTCCTCTGCAATTCTGGCATTTCGGAGAGCCTCTTCCTGAAGACGAGTCTACAGGCACAGCAAATAAGTTAATTAACATATTTCATATATGTACACACACTCACACTCTTAAAATTTGAGTTCCAATACCCTTTCTCTGTCAACCGCCAAGCTTCTGTGGTATTCTGCGTCTTGTTATCAATGACGTTTCGGCGCTCTTCTAGACTTTCCTGAAATCAGAGAATCAATAAGACACCGTAACAGTAAAAACTGGTCAGTTTGGTGACGTTAAGTTATATGACATGATTAAATATGCTTTCATACAATCATAGCATTTATCCAAACAGTGCCACCATGTGTTGAAATTATTAAATAAACATCCAGATGAATGTAGTTACAAAAAGGTTGTTACCAAAAAGAAGTTACAATAATAAAAAGGTGAGAGAAACAGATAACTTTTGTGACATAATCCCATAAAATGCATGCAATAGTCACCGTTTGGCCTCCAGTATGGCGTCTGTCATTATCTCTATCAGTCTGTCTCTCAGTGATGTCCTACAAAAACATACAGATTGGGTATTAGAATAAAATAGCAGGAAATTCAGCAAAATGTCTTATAATACGGTAAGACTGACATGCAAATGTAATGATAGTCATGTCTGTCTACTGTTATGTCCAGTAACACAATGTTGGTATTCAGTGAAACACTTGTAGATTATGTCCATTGCCTAACTGTATGGACTCAACTCTTACCAAGAGGTCAGGAGCAGGCAAACTATCCATGTCAACAACGTGATCATTGTCATCTGACTCCTACAAATTCCACACACACAGATTGTGTCAGAAACTCAATAGAATAGCAAGACAGTCAATGCAATTATTTAATATGCAGCATCAATGACATGCAGATGTAATGATCTGGAGAACTTGAGGTGTAGTTGTACCTAATATGAGTCATCTGTGTAACACAGAAGCTGCAGTTGTTTTGGATGTCTTACCAAATCAGAGTGTACTGAGATTGCCTCACTTTCGTCTTCATATTCCAACCCCTCATCATCTGAATTGGTTTGGACACTTAAAACTTCACTTGTCTCTGTGTCCTCAGATTCCTGCAACTCATCTGGGTTACTTATTTGTTCCTGTGGAACACAAGGACAAACCTCAACTTTATTTTGTCATCCAAGTGAAATTATTGAGGCAACTGTAGCCTGTAATCGATAATCGTATTGCTTGAATCTAACATACTGCACCTTGGGTTGAATATACACAGCTGGGACTTCCGGTTATGGCGCTGTGCTGATCACACACTTGTGTCGGAGCTCCCGTGAAATTTAAAGAATATTTCAACCAAACAGCCTATACAGGTCAGTGAACGGACAAGATACTGTGCTGAAACTTTATTGCCAGTCCAAATGCCTCCAAAACAGCCAGCAAAAGCTCAGAAACCGCCCGTACTACCACACGTGAATGTGGACCGGGTGCAACGTGCTCAAAGGCTGGCAATGGAGACCCGACGGAGGCTCCAGTCAAATCCTCAACGCCATCGACACGATGAAAGGGGACTTCTCATCAAGATTTGATGGCTTATTTAGTGCTATTCAGGGAATGCAGAATGAACTGAAGACAGTGTCTGTACGTATCAATGAAGCGGAGGACAGAATCGGCACTAATGAAGACGACATTACGTCATTGAAGTCACAGAACACCATCATGAAAGCGGCAATTGAGGAGCTAGTCTCAGAAGTGGATGACTTGGAAAACCGAGCCCGGCGCTCTAATCTTCGCCTGGTTGGTCTTCCGGAGAAGGTGGATGGGTCTGATGATCTGTGTGCCTTTCTGGAAAAATGGATCCCTACGGTGCTCGGCGAACGCAACTTTCCACGGCCGGTGCTGATCGAGAGGGCGCACAGAGTCGGCGCGGCGCGGGTGATGCAAGGTGCTGATGTGCGTCCCAGAATAGTAATTATGAAGTTCCTAAACTACGCGGACAGGTCTCGGGTCATAAAAGCTGCGAGGATCAAGGGGGAAATACTGTATGATAACCAGAGAATCATGTTTTTCCCCGATGTTTCTGCTGACTTGGTCAGACGGAGGAAAGCTTTTGACTCGGTGAAGAAAGAACTGGCCTCCCTTTCCATTCCGACTCTGCGCTACGGGATAATTCATCCTGCTAAACTTATGGTGACTGTTAAAGGGAGACGACATGTTTTCGACACCGCAGCAGCAGCGAGGGGCTTTGTCCTTGGGCTGCAGAGCGACACTTCAGGGTCCGTGGCAAGAGAGGAAATCTGAGACTTGTGGGACTGGTATGTTTAATCACTGACATGACTATGCTCTTTGCCACTACAGAGGGCGAATTTATCTGAATAATATAAAACGGCTGTTTGGTTATCAATAAGATGATATAACCTTGAGTTTTTTTTTTAATTTTTTAATTTTTTTTTTTGCGGGGCTCCATCAAGATGGTAAGGCATAAGCTGTTCCTCACTGTGCTGTGGACACAGGCGGACCAGTTAAGCTCCATAGTTTGGATGTGTGTACAGGGGAGGGGTGGGTGTATATCATTTGGGGATGTACACTCAGGTATGTTCATATTGTTAAGGCACACTCGTTCTACTTTAGTTTATTTTTATGTTTTATTTTTAATTTGTAATTTTTTCGAATCCACTACTTTCCACCTTAATACCATTACAATATGTCATCAGAACTTCAATTTACCTCTTGGAATGTAAGAGGTTTAAATAAACTTGTCAAACTAAAAGAGGTCTTGAGTAGGATTAAACAGTTAAAGGCCAAAATAGTGTTTATTCACGAGACACACCTGACCCCTGAGGATGTAATTAAAGTAAGGAGGAGATGGAGGGGACGAGTATTCTCTGCTTGTTTCAGTTCACATTCACGTGGGCTAATTACATTAATACACAATTCTGTGCCCTTTCATCTTATTAGTGTAGATGAAGATCGATTTGGCAGATACCTCATTATTCAGTGTGAAATTCTTTCAGTTCGATTAAACCTGGTTAATCTATACGGGCCCAATGAAGATAATCCGTCATTTTTTAGACATCTGTTCTTAGCCTTGGCTGATTTACCTGGCTGTTTCATCATAGGTGGAGACTTTAATTGTGCTCTCCAGCCTGAAATAGACAGATCTACTGGGATCGATACTTATCATAGTCAGACAAGAAAGGAGTTACTACAGTATATTGAAGAATTTAATTTAATTGACATTTGGAGAGCGGGGAATCCTGACCAGTCAACTTTTTCTTGCTATTCTAGCACATCTCGATCTTTCTCTAGAATTGACTACTATTTGATTTCTGCTTCCATGGTATCTACAGTCTCACGATGCTGGTACGATAGCATTATAATTTCAGATCATGCTTCGGTTTCATTTATCCTGAACATGCCCAAATCTTTGAGTTACTCCACTAGATGGCGTCTTCAGTCATTTTGGTTGAAGGATCCAGACTTTATAAAGTTCATTGGGACACAAATTGATTATTACTTTGAAATGAATACAAATCAAACATCAGCTATGATTCGGTGGGAAGCATTTAAAGCCTTTTTGAGAGGTCAAATTATAAGCTTCACAAGCTTTAAACATAAACTCTGTAGACTGGAGATGGAGAAACTGGAAAAAAAGATAAAGGATTAATTATTTCGTTTATTTCGTTTATTTCGGCATGTTTATATAGACACATTTCATCTCCAGAACATTATACATTGCATACTCAGCACATGACGAAAAGGGTACGGGAGAAGCTGACGCTTATCAAAGTCCCGCCCCGTTTTATGTAAGATTCATGATCACATCAACAACAGAATTCAGTAAGATACATAGTTTACCACATAGCAATTTGTCTAATTTCATCCTTCACAGTCCAGATAGCATGTATGTTTGTACACGTGTCCAGTCCACTCATCCTGATCACCGTTCCTGTGATTTACTACTGTGTCCACTGTTCAGTTATTTTTATGTCCAAGCCTCTTTTTGCATGCAATCCACTTTGCAATGGAGGTGCGTGTGTCAATGCAGATTTTGATTAGTCGCCGTCCTCTGGCTCTCTAGCCGCCACAGCTTTTGCCCCCTCCGCTCGTACTGACTTCATCTCCTCCCGAGCTTTGGACACCTCCGACCATACACTGGTCAGTCTCCCCTGGATGTCAGCGAGGCCAGAGAGCAGCTTTGCCTGATCAGCTCTCACTTTTCTCAACTTTTGTAGCATCCAGACCCCGCCAAGCCCTAGGATCACCAGGCCCACCGTCATGCCCGTGAATATATAGACGTCCTCCACGTCTTCTATATCCAGCACCCCAAGACACACCACTTTCCATTTATTCCAACTGTCCATGGTGTATCCCGCCAAGAATGTCCCATCTGGACAGGCCGGTTCCCTTGTCCCAGCACGGCGTGTAGAAAAAATCTTGTCAATAGCATTTACTGACCAGTTCAGAATCTCCATTCTTGATTTTATGTTCTGCTTGGTCGTGATATCTGCTGTGCTGTGATAGAGCTCAATGTCACACACACACATTTTAAAGTGACTTTGTTTTGTTTCCATGTTTTGTTTCCATGCCAGGTGTTCCAGTGCTGAATTTCCCACATTGCCATTGTTTTGTACACATAGCCAGACATTGCCATTCCTGTACCTAGTTTTGATATTCCTTCCATAACAGCTTCTTTAACTCATGTTTGAAAACAGTTAAATTTCTTGCTAACTTTAATTCATTGTTTAGGCCTTTCCACATTTTCACACCAGCTACTGACAAACTATGGCTTCCCATCGTTGTCCTTATCTTTTTCTGTTTAAACTGCAGCAAGCTGCGCATGCTGTGAGGACCTTGACTAAGAGTGAACAATTTCTGAACATTTACTGGTAATGCCGCCTGTGTTGCTTTGTAAATTGTTTGTAGCATCTGAAAATGAAGTATCTCTCTCAGTTTTAGATATTTCGTCTTTATGAACAGTTCGTTCGTATGTGCCCTGGCTGGGACAGAATGAATGATGCGAAGCGCTTTTTTTTGCAATTTAAATATTGGTTCTGTAATGCCCTTGTAAGTGAAACCCCAATTTTCTACACAGTACCTCATATGTGGGACTATTAGTGCCGAATATATGGTCTTAAGCGAGTTTAAATTGAGAGATTTCTGCAATTTCCACAGAATAGACACACTCCTTGCCATCTTATTTTGAATTATTTTTACATGTGGTCGCCATGTCAAGAGGTCATCCACTAATATACCCAGAACCTTATGTTCCCTCACTCTTTCTATATTGTTTCCATTAACTTGCAAGTTTATGCTTTTCTTTACATTATTTCTCCCAAATAACATGAATTTGGTCTTTGCCAGATTTAGTGATAATTTGTTTATATTAAACCATGTATTTAGTTTTGTCATTTCTCTGTTAATCGCTTTTTCCAGTATATTCAAGTCGTTTCCTGAGCAGAAAATATTTGTATCATCAGCAAATAAAATAAGTTTTAATACATCAGATGTTTTGATTATGTCATTGATATATAGAGTAAATAGCTTAGGGCCTAAGACTGACCCCTGTGGGACCCCACAGACGACATCCAGGCATGTAGACGTATTTGTTCCCATCTGGACATATTGGACTCTACCAGATAGATAGCTTTTGATCCATCTTAAAGCTGTATCTCTGATACCGTAATCATATAATTTTTCAATCAAAATATCGTGATTTATAGTGTCAAAAGCTTTTTTGAGGTCAATAAAGATGCCTACTATATATAATTTGTGGTCAAGCGCATCTTTAATCAGTTCTAAGGACTCTGTGAGGGCAAGTGCTGTCGAATGTTGCTTTCTGAACCCGTATTGGCTATCACACAGGATGTTGTGTTCAGTCATGAACTTTTCCAATCTGCTATTATAGAGTTTTTCTAAAATCTTTGAACACTGCGGCAATAAGGAGACCGGGCGATAGTTTGTAGTCATATTTATATCACCACTTTTATACAATGGTAATACCTTTGCTATTTTCATTTTGTCTGGAAATACACCGGTTTTGAAGGATAAGTTACATATGTGCGTGAGTGGTGTTATAATTCCTTTTTGTACCGCCTTCAACAGTCTCATGTCAATTTCGTCTACATCTACTGAAGATTTAGATTTGCACTGTGTGAGGGCATTTACAACTTCTGCTTCAGTGACTGGTTCAAGTAACAGACATGAATTTTTAGTAATTGTATTCTTATCAGAGTCAAAATGGTCCCAGCGCAATGGTGATTCAGGGATGTCCTTGGCCAGCTGTGGGCCAACATTTACAAAGAATTTATTGAATTGATCCACAATCAGCTTCCCGTCAGACACCGTCTCATTATCTATAATAAGGTGGTCTGGGAGTGTGACCTTTGGTTTCCGACCTGATATTGAATTCACTATACTCCAGAGTTTCTTGTTATGATTCTTGTTATCTGATAGTAGTTTTTCATAGTAATCCTTTTTTTGCTTTCTTAGTGCACTATTTATCTTATTTCTATATTTTTTATATTTGGATTCAGCTATTTCTGTTCTGTCTCTGAGAAATTGTTTATATAAAAGGTTTTTTTTCCTACATGCATTTACAAGTGATTTCGTAAGCCACGGTGTGGCTTTCTTTTTTGTTTTGTCTGTTATCTCCCTTGCAGGGCAATGTTTATGGTACAGTCCTGTGAGAGTCTTCAGGAATTCATCATACGCTTTGTTTGTTTCTGTTTCAGAGAGCACATGTCTCCATGTCTGTGTCAACAGCTGACTCTCCAATGCGTTCATATTCTTTTCATTTCTTATCCTAACTAACTTTCTTTTTTTCGTCTCGCTCTTTACAATATGATTCCACTCACACATTGCAAAGACTGGTAGATGATCAGAGATATCGCATATCAATAGTCCACTCACTGGATCTGCTTCTAAGACATTTGTAAATATATTGTCAATTAGTGTGGCACTATGTTTGGTAATTCTGCTGGCCATTGTAATTAAGGGATGCATACCTGCCGCATACATACTATTTAGAAAGTCATCTGTCCCAGCGTTGTTGTTTGGGTTGAGGATATCGATATTAAAGTCTCCACATATGAAAACATTTTTATGCTTTGTCAGAGAGAGTAGTTCTGTCACACTATCACTGAATAATTCTAACTTTGAATCCGGGGCTCTATACAGACAAGATATTACAGTATTTCTCCCTTTACACATAGATAATTCTACAGTTATGCATTCCATTACATTGTCAATAGCTTTTGACACATTTTCCAATATGACAAAATTAATGCTCTCTTTAATAAAAAGAGAAACTCCTCCACCAGTCTTTTTTTTTCTATTTTTACACACAAATTCATACCCATTTAAGATGAAGTCCATTCCCTTTTCCTCATTAATCCAGGTTTCTGACACCGCAATGATATCAAAGGATGTAGAAAATCCTTCCAAGTATTCCAATATGTGATCAAAATTTGCATATAAACTCCTGCTGTTGAAATGAATGATTGACAGCCTCTGATCCATCACAATGTCCTTATTGAACTGCTCCCTTGTATAATATCCACAATTTAGTGCTCTGCTGTAGTAGAAGTGGATATCCGGGTCAATTTCTTCATTCGAGTCTTCTGATCCAAGGTGTTGTTTTAAAGATAGGTTCCTTCTTTCATAATTGGCAATCCTGCCTTTAAGTTTATTCATCTTTGTTTTTTGTGAGTAGGTAATCCATTCTTTTTGTAGAGGTTTCATGATGGGCTTTGACATATTTAGCCGGTAAGTTTCTCCAACTCCTCTACCTCCCTGATCAGCACCGGTCTGGTATTTTCTGGCCCATTTTGTTTGATGTAGACTCTGCAGTTTGCCGTCCAGGTATTTTGTATTTTTCCAGCCTTATTCAGTTGACGAGCTTTCCAGGCGATGGTGGCGTTTTTCTTGCTGAGATTCTCGTTTATAAACACACTGGTATTTTTCAGCTTACTGCCTTGTTTTAGCAGCGCTATTTTGTGTTTTCTGTTAGTGAATTTCAGCAGAACAGCCCTGTTTACATCTTCACGTTCTCCCACCTTTTTTTTCTTGGGCAGCAGTTGACATGTATCCACATGTTCAAGATCGATCTTAATGTTTTTGGAGGTTAGGAAATCCTGTACCTGCTTTTCCACAGATTGGATGTCTTCCTCCTTCATCTCCTCCTGTCCTCTCGTCGCTGCTGCATAGCTCCTGGGCTTGATCTCAATACCCGTAATGATCACATCAAATCATTGATATCATTGATACTGAAACAGTTTACTTTGCAAATCCTTCTCAACACTTATTTGTAGAACTTAATGAGCTGAGGGCTAAATAAAATGTTTTATCTACAAATAAAGCAACTAAAAGTCTGATGAGACTGAAGCAATCCTACTATGAACAGGGTGAGAAAGCTAGCAAACTCTTAGCCTGGCGTATAAACAGGTGGAAAGTGAAAGAACAATAAATACTATACAAACAGATGAAGGTTTGCTAACCAGTGACCCAAAAGAAATTAACAAGACTTTTTCAAGTTTCTATGAGAATTTATACCATTCAGATTATTCATCCTCAGCTTTACGAAAACAAAAGGAATTTCTTGATTTATTAGACTTCGTCCCCTTACAAGTGGACTCCCAGGCAGCCCTAGAGCTTGAACTAGAGGCCCAGGAGCTGTCACAGGCTATGGATAGCATGAAGGGAGGAAAAGCCCCAGGACCAGACGGGATCCCCATTGAAATATACAAAGCCTTTAGAACTAAATTAATACCGCCTCTACTCATGATGGTTCAGGAGTCTTTGGAGAACACATCTCTTTCTTCTTCAATTAATACAGCAGTAATTACTCTATTGTTAAAGCCAGGGAAAGCATCTACTCTTTGTGGGTCTTACAGACCAATTTCACTCCTAAATAACAATCTCAAAATTCTGTGTAAAGTCCTAGCTAAACGACTCGAAGTGGTTTTACCAGAAATGGTCCATTCTGACCAGAATGGCTTTGTCCAGGGAAGACAGGGCTTTCACAATATCCGAAGAGTACTTAATATAGTGTTTAATAAGTCTGGCTGCACAGACACTGCCATGTTGTCATTGGATGCCGAGAAGGCCTTTGACAGGGTGGAGTGGTTATATTTATTTGAGGTCCTCCAAAGGTTTGGTATAGGGGTGAAATATCTTCGCTGAATTCAACTTCTTTATGCTTCCCCACAGGCAGCGGTTTTGACCAATGGGGTACTTTCAGCACCATTTAAATTACATCGGGGGAACAAGACAGGGCTGCCCACTGTCTCCCCTGCCTTTCACCTTGGCTATCGAGCCACTTGCTATGGCAATTAGGAAAAATTCGCCTCTGGAACAGCCTCCCCCCGACATCAGGAACATAGACACTCTTCCCACCTTTAAATCACACCTCAAAACCCATCTATTCAGGCAGGCATATGAACATCTGGATTAGACTCTGCTGTTGACAATGTGTTGTATTTTTTTTTTTAAACTTGTTTTTTTACTGTTGTCACTGTATTTCTTGCTCTGTCAGGCGACCTTGAGTGTCATGAAAGGCGCCATATAAATAAAATTTATTATTATTATTATTATTATAAAAATACTAAATTTGATGGAATAAGGATAGGGGATGTTGAACACTGCATAGCCTTATATGCTGATGATGTAATTCTGCTTTGTTCCAACTTGAAACAAACTATACCTACTTTACTTAGCCTGATAAGCTCTTTTGGGGTGTTTTCGGGTTACAAAATAAATAATACCAAATCAGTAATATTATTTATGAATGAACATGAGAGACTCAATCCACCAATTCATACTCCTTTTGCAGTATCCTTAAAAGGTTTTGTATATTTGGGTGTGGAGATCACTCCTACCAGTGATAAAATTGTTCCAGGGAACTACAATCCTTTAACGGATAAAGTTACACAGCTTATAAACAGGTGGGCTAAATTGCCTATTTCTATGATTGGACGTATCAACATTTTGAAAATGTCAATTTTACCCAAATATTTGTATCTTTTCCAGTCTATTCCGCTTGCTCCCCCAGCCTCACTTTTTTGTTCACTTAAAAAGCTATTCTCCTCCTTTATTTGGAACAATAGGCATGCCAGGCTTAGGCTTTCATTGCTATATCTACCATATGATAGAGGTGGGCTACAAGTACCAAATCTATTATGGTATTATTGGGCAGCTCAAATCAGAGCAGCAGGGTTTTATTTTTCAAAAAATGATCCTCCAGCTTGGGTTTCAATAGAGTCACACTCAATCAACATTCCCCTTAATTTATATTTATATTCAGCTAACAAGAATAAACTGATTAAGCAGACAAAAAACCCCTTCCTCAAAAATACAATCATGATATGGCACAAGGTTTTGGACCACTTGGGAGAAACCACTAAGTTATCACAGTTTTCTCCTATCTTCGGTAATGATGACTTTCACCCAGGAAGAGCAGATACCGGGTTTAGAACCTGGGCTTCCCAAGGTGTAGCTAAAATATCTGATCTCTTTAAAAACAACCACACTTCCATGTCCTTTGATGAACTTAAGGCCATATATGGAATACCCTCAAAACATTTCTTTAAATATCTCCAATTGAGGAGCTTCATAATGGCCAGGCAGGGTAATAATTTGAAAATCCCCCCAGTGTCTTCCTTGGAAGACTTTACAATGAGACTTTTGGACTCCAAAGGACAGATATCCTTACTATACAATTTTTTTGTGAGTAAATCCAGAGAGTCAACACAAAACATATTACAATCATGCAGATCAGATTTACAGGAAAATTTGACAGAAGAGGAGTGGGCCAAAGCTTGTTATACAGCTCAAACTCAATCGGTGAATACAAACTCAAAATTATTGCAATACAAATGGATAAGCAGATAGTATATCACCCCAAGTAAGCTACATCTTTTTAACCCAAATATCCCAGATACTTGCATTAAATGTAAAGAACAAAAGGGATCTTTATTCCACTGCATGTGGGAATGCCCTCTGATACTCGGTTTTTGGAAGAAAGTGTTGGACCTGGCTAGTCAAATCATTAATAAAGAAATACCTCTAAAACCCAAGTTATGTTTACTGAATATTTACCCAGATGATTTTGTGTCCTCAAAAAATGATAAATACTTACTCAATATCTGTTTTTTGGAAGCCAAAAGATGTATAGCCTGTTCATGGAAAAAAGAGAAACCTTGTAACACTTCACAATGGTTGACAGGGATGTCCTTTTACTTTGCTTTAGAAAAGATAAGCTACACCTCAAAGAACAAGCTCGACATATTTTGGAAAATCTGGAAGGTTTTTTGTAGTTTCCTTGAGAAAAAGGATATTGAAGCAGATGGTTGGAATGATGAGTCGAATTGAAGATTGATGACTGATTTGTCTTTTCATATTTTTCTGATTTACATATATTAAGTGTGTGTATGCACAGGTAGTGGAACTGGTATCCTCTGACATTCTAGACATTTTTTTTTTTTGTTGATATTTTCTATTATTAATGCTATTATTATTGATGTTGTTGTGCCTTCATGTTCTGTGTTGTTCATTGCTTGGAAAATATCAAAATGTGCAATAAACAGATGTTAAAAAAAAAAAAAAGAATATACACAGCTGACCGTTTGTCCATCATCCACAGGGTTTGTGATGTCCACGGTTTCTGATGGATGAGATGTATATTCTTGTGTCCATCAACAGTGCACAGGTTAAATGGCTTGTCTTGGATGATGGGAAAAGCTCTTCTTAGCTCTGAGATGAGGGCAGCCTCATCTCGATTGAGCTTCACCATTATTTTCTGGACTCTCAAGGCTGAAAGTTGTTTCGAAACAACAATAATCACAATGTATATCAATTCCATGTCAAATCATAGATCTGTCTATTTTTTAGTGTAAAGTGAATTTATTTGAGGTATTGTGGTTTAAAGAGATTAAAATACCATGCCGATGTGAGTACGTCTTTAGCCCTGGGTCCAAGATAAGTCCCACCCGAAGTTTGACTTTGTTGTTGTTAAAACATAATGGTTATTGTGATAAATAAAAAACCAAATGGCATAGAATCACTTACTTTCTTGCACTAACTACACTAACACTAATTGCAGAAAAAATTACCACAATGCAGAACAAAGCTGAGATTCAAGAAATGATAGTTCTAAATGTTGGACAGACTTTTTCAATTTACTCCAAGTTAATTGGATAGTTCAAAAACACCAAATTCTTTGTCTGCCAGAGAAAAAAATCATGCGTTCAGTTATCCAACCTCATCACCATTTGACTTGGGTAACAACAACATTCAAGGCAAAAAGTTAACATCAATTTAGTAATTGTTAGTCTAAAAACAACAGTGAAGTTGAAAGACATACTTGTCCATTTTATCAGGATGGCCACTGGTCATCCTTCACAAGTGCATCTAAAGCAGTGTTTCTCAACTCTGGTCCTCAGGGATCCCCTGCCCTGCATTTTGTAGATGTTTCCTTCTTCAAACACACCTGTTTCAAATGAGGGTCGTTATCAGGGTTCTGCAGAGCTCGATGACGAGTTGATCATTTGAATCAGGTGTGTTGGAGGAAGGATCTAAAACATGCAAGACCGGCGGTTCACTGAGGACCATGGTTGGGGTCCACTGGTCTAGAGACTGAAGACTTGACTCAAGCTAGGATACAACCACATACTGCATTAAGTCTATACTTAAAGAGATAGGCCAGCAGAGGATGTCTCTTGAACCTCCTCACAATCAGCTGTGCGTGCAAGTGAGCTGTACACAAAAAAGAAAGATTATCCACTTTTACAGACATTCAACTGATAGCACAAATTAATGCACATTACATAAATAACTGATTACAAGTACCTATGTTGACATGACAGCAAGTGGACGTCCAAATATTGCAAGGGTACATGATGCTGGCAGTACAGGCACAGCTCCTTGACAACCTGGGACAGACATTGGGACAGAGGGATAAATTGCCCATTTGTTGTTGTTCCAATTTTTATAAGTGCTGTGTGAAATGCATCAATGCTAAGCGCTGCTTTAACACTAATGTCCCTGGGCCAGTAGTTACATATAACCACTGACCACTGATCTTGAAAAGTCACTGTCACTGAAAAGTCAACAATATATGCAACAGACCGGTACAGTCCACTTTCGTACTTCAGGTACTTGATACTATAACCATCCGGTTGCGGTGGAATTTCTAACAATTGCTTTGATCTGATAGAGCGGTACAACTTAAACCCCCCCATACTTTAGTTGTGGGTAGGCTTCATGGAGGCCTTTCAAGAGGTCTACATGTGTACCCTCTTTATCAGGGAATCTAACTCTCTTCTTGCCCAGTCCTCGTTTTTTCAACTCAGCTGTTTCGGTGGCAGTAGGCACAGTCGTTTGGCCTGGCACAGCCAGACAGAAGAAGTCATGCTCCCATGGTACGGCTATTGGTGTTGTACTTCTTCTCGATGCTAGTATTTGGAGCCTCCTGTTTCGAGTAGGCTCAAACAGTCTGGACAGGGATGCTTGGGACAAAGTCTGAAAGTTGGAACATGTAGGTCCTGTGTTGATGTTGCTGGTACTTGCTGTCCTGTTGGGTAGTGTAAGTGGTACTGTGCTGTGGACGGAGTGTGTCAGAGGATTGAAGTTATTAACTGAATTATTGTAAAACTGTGGTGGAATAATGGGTGGGTATGTACCTGAACTGTTTGTGTGTGGTATGGTATGGTTTATGGCATGTGTTGTGGTATGTGTAGTAGGAGTGTCAGTGGCAATGGAAGAAGACAGTCCTTGCTCATCTTGTGGATGGGAAATGGAAGATGACGGTCCTTGCTGATTTTGTACATGGTGCTGAAAACCGGTTAACTGTGACCGTAGAATTCCGGAAACTTGTTCTAAAAGCACACCAGCCTTCATTGTAGTGTAACTGCAAGAAAGCAGAGAAGAAGCTGGATTAGTCTTTAAAAACGTTGAACCTGTGTAGCTCCTTTGTTGATCAGGGTCCCCCCGGGGAATATGTGCTCTCTTTGCTGAAAACAGCCAATCTACAAGATCACATTCAGGCACACTCCCTTCCTATAAAAACCCATTGTAACTTGAAACTCCATTTTAAAAATGTTAGATTCATTGAAAACACATGTACCTGGTTCTGGTGACTGGCATTGTTCTACTAATGTGTGAGTGGGCCGTCTGTTTTAAACTCTTTTTCAAAAAGCTGCACAGTATATTACAGTCACAAGAACTAGTGACGTGTGTTTTTAGTAAATCTAACCATACCTGCCAACACTCCCGATTTATGCGGGCGTCTCCCGATTTTTAACCCTTTCACCCGCTGTACTCCCGATTGGTAATTTCTCCCATTAATCTCCCGATTTCATAGTGATACAACACCACATTTCTTAATAAACAGTCTTACAAAATGTCAATATAAACAGTCTTACAAAATATTAATATGAACAATCTTACAACATGCTAATATGATTGACGAGGGCTCCCTCACATGAGGGCTCATTGTCAAGGCAACCACTCTGCGCGTTACTACTACAATGGCGGGCCGGGCGCCAACGTTGTATTAGCTGCTAACTGGCTAAACTTACACAGTTAATACAGTGGCTAATAATACCTAGATAACCTTACTACTAACTGAGGAGTCAAGTTCAACATTATTAAACAAAAGTCCAGAATGCTACCAGTGGTACCCGCTGAAAAAACTAGGGATGCACCGAAATGAAAATTTGAGGCCAAAACTGAAGCGGAATAAAATTTAAAGACTTGGCTGAATACTGAGTACCGAATAGCCTACGGAATGTGGTTGTTCACAGTTTTTCATTTATTTTGACATTTTTTTCACAATTGCATAGATAAAATTGCAATGACATTATTAACAACAAAAACAGTAAACTAATGAGTTGAGCCACTGTCAAGCAGCTGGCGATGCTGTTGCTTAAATTGACCAAAAGGTGGCTCTCTAACATCACAGTTTGTGTACTGTGCGTGACTCTGACGCTGGTTGGTAATTAAGGAGTTAAAACTCACTCGCCACTTACGGGACTCAGTAGCCAGCAGAAACGGCAGTAGGAGCATTTATTACATTTATTAACTGTAGTACCGCTATTATGAGAGGTTATTTCTCACAGTATTAGCCTAAAGGGACTTAAGGCTGATTTATGGTCCCGGGTTACACCAACGCAGAGCCTACGGCGTAGGGTACGCGGCAGTACGCACCGTACGGCGCGCGTCGCCGCGTACCCTACGCCGTAGGCTCTGCGTCGATTTAACGCAGAACCATAAATCAGGCTTCACTCACTGCCGCAACGTGTTGCCTCCAGTCATTTCAATGAGAAGCACACCGCAAAAGACCGCATTGCATATTCAGCGCTGCACAGAGGCTCCCAAATGGAAATGATTATTGATTTCTGAATGAATGGATAGATACGTTGCTTATTTTTTGCATATTATTTTTTTTTCTTTTCTGGCCTGGCGGGGGCTTGGCCTGGCGCCCTGCCAAGCCTGTACAATTGTAGGAAACACTGTATTATCATTATTATTACAACTCACTTGCCATTGCATCTTCTTTTATTCATTAGTGTAACTAATGAAGTGTATGAAAATACACTACACGTGTCGCAGGTGGTGCTAATTGAACGCTTGAAGAGAAGACTAGATTACCGGTAGAAAGTTCTGGGCTAAACGATGCAGTTAGGCTTTCTTTTTAATATGAACTGATTAAACTGATTAAATTTTGTAGTGGATAGCCTGAGTAATAAGGACGTACCGTTTTTATGGTGACAAAAGAATCATGGTGAGGTCTGCTTGTTGCCTCCGACACATTCACTCCGCTCAGCGCACACACACACGCACACACACGCACACGCACGCACCGCATGTCGGGGCCGCAGAGTTTCTCTTTGAAGTCGGCGGTGATGAGTAATTTGTGGTACAAGCAGAGCGAATCACAACTTGTGCGGTTCAGTTTTACATTATTGTCAGTCTATGAGAAAAACATTTAATTTTATTAAAATCGAAAAATAATATTTATAGGCTATAAAAATAAGCGTCATTAAAGTAGCCGGCTGGAAATAATTGAGTAGTCGGCAGCCGGCGCTTGTGGAAAGCCCCAAATACTTTTCAGAACAAGGTTAACAAGGTACCTCAACATTCCCGCCCGATAACGTTAGCTTGAAAAACACGTGTTTTAGCATGGTAACCTTTCATGAATATTCATTAAATATTTTATCAAAGCAGACATACCTGGACAAAGATTCTCTGCGAAAGGACGGAAAGATTATGTCGCTCGCTTTGATATTGCTGTTGTCTCTCTCCGGTCTTGGCTGGGCCGTGGTTAGCGTTGAAGGCTTCGCATCGGTTCAGTCTGGCGCCTAAGGTGGAGGGTATCAAGTTTGCACATGCGCAGTCAGTTCCCAGCACGGCATCAAGCCTTTGATGCAGAGTGGAGAAAAGTAACGTCTCAGCTCTGTTTTCAGCTCTGAGAAGACGTTGCTAGGGTTGCCAGATCCGCGGTTTTTCCACAGAATTATACTTTGATGGAATGAATCCACAGAATACTGTGTTGCCGCGGGTTAAAAACATTTCGGGTCGGGCTTGGGCAAATCTATTGCATAGGCTACAGATTATATGAAGAATTCTTATGAGAACAGATTCATATTTTGAATGAGAAATGTTTATCCAAATCCTGTCAAACTGAGTGACTCCGGGCCGTATCAGCCTACCCACATACGTCACCTGCATGCCCGACCCATGGCCCGACCATGCACACAAATGCTGCCAGGATAAAATTGATCAGGACGGGAGAATCCTCTGACCAAGAAGGACGCTGGACTATGTGAACAGCAGTGCAATGGCTAGCAGGTACATGACCATCCCTTTCTGGCAAATGAATTTATATATATATATATATACTGTGTGTATGTATATATATATATATATATATATATATATATATATATATATATATATATATATATATATATATAATATAGAGTACGTTTACTGTTTACATTAAGTTTACATAAAGGAACGTTAAGTTTCTCAAACTTTTTGGAAATTTTAACTTAGTCAACTACACAACTACACAATACTTGCATTGTTGAAAAAAATAACATTTAAAAATGTTTAGTTACAATGTCACACATGTAATTGTTCCAAGACATACTACTCTTGTACGATGTAAACCGTGATTGAACATCAGAGAGGGAAGTAAGTATTAAGGTTAAGGTACATTGAGAAGCTTTTTGGTTATATTAGTCTTTAAATGCTAAAAAGCGTAGTAACGTTTATTTTTGCGTATGTCACCCTGGTTTCTGTCATTTACAAATTAATTGGCCTACTATTTGGGGAATCTTACGAAACAACGTTACAAATAAAAGTATGCTATTGATTTAAATACTTTGAGGCTCCATATTTGTGTCATGGAGAAAAATGCACAATGTTGGCGTGACTATAAGTTAATATCCAAAATGTAGATGCACATGTAAAGATGTCTATGTTAATATTATTTTTCCTCCATTATTTCAGACGCCAAATTCCTGTTTCCCAAGAGTGCTTGGATACAGTTGCAGATGTATTGGAATCTGTTAGCCAACAATTGGTTCAACATTCAGCGGATACAGAGATTACAGACCAAGCCATCAACAGAGTGGAAAGTGTGATTCAAGTGTTGTCAAGCTTTCCAGACCTGCAAAATACTCAAGAAATATTTCAGAAATTAAACGAAGCCCTCGAGATACTACAAGACAATGGATCTGTGATCTTCCACACTGCCCAACGTGGAAGACCTGCATTCCACATACCGGAACAACAACTACAATACCTGTTAGAATTTAATTTCAGTGTTCCAGAAATTGGCAGGCTTTTCGATGTGAGTGTCGCTACCATCCGTAGACGTATGACACAATATGGCTTAAACGTCATGGACACTTACAGCAGCATTTCAGACACGGACTTGAGAACAGAGGTGTCACAGTTTCTGGCAAATTGTCCATGTTCAGGCTTCAGGGTAACGTGGGGCTTTCTCCAGTCAAAAGGCTGATTCTTGTTTAAATGTTCAGATAGATTTGCTGCGCTGTCACCCCAACCATTGGAGATACTATGTAAGTTTTAGTCAAGAGTTTTACCTATTTGCAAGTCCTGACCAGATCAAACGAAGGTGTGCACATCTCCAAAAACATTTTAATCCACAAACACTTTGAAGTCAGGTGAACCTGAAACGAATCAAGATGGTAAAGCCAAACAAAATGTCCTATTTTGGCATCTAACAAAAGAAACGTCACTCATTTGTTTACATAGGATGTATCCAATCAGAGAGAGCTATGATGGCATGACATCACAAATAGGACATAAACTTACACACACACACAGATGGATGTTGCACTCTTACACAAACTCAAACAAATGAGCTACAATGAGAGATTTTTTTCTCTCCCTCTCGATATGTTGTAAGTCAAATGACTCTGCAGCGCCTTTCGATTTGAGCCAACTCTGGTGTATTTTTTGTAGCCTTTACATCTAGAGTTATGATGTGCCAATTCCTCAATCTTCACTTTAAAAGAAAAAAAGATCAATGTTACCGGTCTGTACCAAACAAAAGATCAGGGAACACTTTTATTATGAAGGCTCTATCTTAATAACATCTCTCAGCACAAGTACATTTTAATCTGTCCCACCTTTTGAACACCTGAAACACTGAAGTGGTGAACTAATAAATGTGCTATTTGAGCCCAATATGACTGTGGAATGTGCTATTCTGCACAAGTACTTTTACGCTTGGTACTGCAAGTCTATTTTCACTACAATAATTTTGTAATTTTACTCATGTACATTTTGAGTAAAGAAATTCAATTTGGAACAGAGTATTGCTACATTGTGATACTGTTGATACTTTTACTTAAGTATCACATCTGAGTACTTTTTCCACCAATAGCATTACAAAATCTGCACAGTAGTGGCAAGTTGGATGTTGCCAATACATGACTCCCTCTGTCTCTTGTAAAATTATGGTGTATGACATCTGCTGTTTGAGATAAAAGACAAGTGCACACATTGTAAATTTCTATTTATTCACTTAACTTGGGATTTAATTTTAAATGACATTACTCTATAATACTCTGGCCACAGGTGGGACATGACTGCTATAGGAGGTAGTGCACACATTGACCTTTGTATGGTGATGAAACATTCCATTCATTGTCATTTTTCCTTTCTATAGGGTACAAAGGCGTAGAATTCGGGATGCCCTCAGAGCTGTTGATCCCGTGGGTACGATGCTGCGTGGAATGCAGCAAAAACTGATTCCAAGACGACCATATACAGTTCCCGCTCCTCTGTCACTTTGGCACATAGATGGGAACCACAAATTAATCCGGTAAGCAGCGTTGTCATTCTTTATTTACTTTATTTGCGAGGTATTTGAGGCGGTTTAGAGCATCTACAGTTCCATGTCCTGCTAATAGGGTCCAAAGGTCTGAATCAACTATATTTTCATCATTCACGAATTATGTATTCTGTGGTACTCTACATACTTTATTAATCTGTCTGTCTGTCTTAAATCAGCCTTACGGATGTTTGTGGATCAAAAGTCATATAAGAGGAAAAGGGCCTTTAGGATCACAGTGTTGGAGTTGTAACTACACAATAACAATGGCTAATGATATCTTTTAGGCTTCCGGCTTAGCAATACATGGGGTGAGACGTGCTTAGCGGAGCTCCTGCAGAGTTAATTTAATTCTTCATTTATTGGCACTATTTGAATTACTCCCACGGCTTGGGTTTGAACTAACTTTTTTTTCAACGCGGTTACATTGTGAACTCACCAGAAAAATGCCTCCAAAGTCCATCAAAGCGGGGAATAACCCTCCAGCTAACCCGCGGCCTGCTGCTCACGCTGTCTCCTCGCCCCGCGGTGACTCTCCTCCCCCAGGTAGCACCTGCGCCGCGCCGGCTCCCGCCGCGGAGTTCAGCCGACTCAAAACGGAACTGCTCTCCGCTCTTCGCAATGATGTTGCGGCTATATTTAAGACAGAGCTACAAGCAGCATTGAGTGACAATTTAACTTCTATTAAGTCCGAGCTGCTTTCCCTTAAAGCGGATCTTTCCGGCAGTATTTCCTCCATGAAAGCGGACGTCGCGGGACTCACAGCCACGGTTACGGGGATGGAGCAGTCTCTCTCCAAGTGTTCAGACGACATCGTTGCTCTCCAGAAAAAAATTGATCACTTGTCGAAAGAATGTGTGAGGCTGGAAGACAGATGCGAGGATTTGGAGTCAAGGTCTCGTCGTCAGAACATACGGATTATTGGTGTCCCGGAGGAGGATCCTGATTCTTCATCTGCAGCCAGTGTGTCCGAGCGGTTATCAGAAGCCTTCGCCCTCGACGCGGAGCCGCTGATTGACAGGGCTCACCGCACTCTCATGCCAAAACCCAAGCCCGGTGACCGGCCCCGCGCAATAGTGGCCAAGCTTCATTATTACACGGACTGCGCTGACATCCTCAGAAAGGCGAGGGAGCGGCAGCGGATAAAGGTTCGGAATATGACCATCTCCGTTTTCCCGGACCACACCGCCAAGACAGCACGGGCGCGCGCTGCCTTTAATGACGTGCGCCGTCAGCTGCGGGAGATTGAAGGGATCCGGTTTGGATTGCTGTATCCCGCCCAGCTGCATGTAACCCATGACGGCCAGCAACAGGTGACTCCCAGCTTTTCTGGGACGATTTATCCAGCTTGCTGTCCATGCGGGACTCTGGCCCTGGGTGAGTGAGTCAATTCAGAAAATGGGACTTATGTCATAATTTTTTTTTTTTTCTTTTTCTTTAACTGTCAATGGGAACAGCAAAGTTTACAATTGAAGGCCTAATAATTAATTTATCTATGTGTATGTATGTATATATATATATATATATATATATATATATATATATATATATATATATATATATATGTATGTGTATGTATGTACCGTATTTTCGCGACCATAAGGCGCAACTTTTTTTTTTTTTCATTCATTCATTCATTCATTATCTTACCCGCTTTATCCCTTGCGGGGTCACGGGGGTCTGCTGGAGCCCATCCCAGCTCATTTTAGGTGAGAGGCAGGGGTTACACCCTGGACAGGTCACCAGTCCATCACAGGGCCACATAGAAACACACAAACCATGCTCACAATCACACTCACGCTCACACCTACGGGCAATTTTAGAATCATCAATTAACCTAGCATGCATGTTTTTGGACTGTGGGAGGAAGCCGGAGTACCCGGAGAAAACCCACGCAAGCACGGGGAGAACATGCAAACTCCACACAGAAAGGCCCCTGCCGGGCCTGGGAGTCGAACCGGGGACCTTCTTGCTGTGAGGCAACAGTGCTAACCACTAAGCTACCGTGCTGTTTTTTTTTTTTTTTTTTTTTAAATGTGCCGGGCGCCTTAAGAAACGGTGCGCCGTGTCTATTACCTGAATTACGGTAATGTAAGGCCGGCCACCATGTGAATGGTAAAAAGAGAAGGGGGCGGGTGAAGCCCCCGTGAGTTGCGCCGTGAATGAGACTCCACTGAGCTGATTAATGCGAAACAGATGATGAAAACGTTTAAGGATTTGCTTGATGTGTAAAGTGAAATAAAATACAATCAAACTAAGTTTTGCTTCCGCTCTATTTAAATAAGCACACTTGTTCTGCAGCGCGCGTGTGTTTTGCATGTCGGGAACCGAGGAAGCACCTGCCGTGGGTTTGCGGGTCCGATCGCCGGTTCCCCGGGGCAGATCCGGCTGAAATTCCGGTGCTCTTTCCCCGGGAGCCCCTACAACAGTGCAGGCGGGCTCCTCCGGTCCCGGCTGGTCGGAACCGTCCACGTTCCCCGGTTAAAGCAGCGGCTGGAGCAGCGCGGTGATGGGCGCTGCTGCAGCCGACTTCCTGGTTCCCCAAGCGGGGTCCGATGACCTGGTTCCCGGCCGCTTTGCGAGCAGAGATTTCAGGGGTCTGTCCCAGGTCGGATCAACTTCACCCTGCGAGATTTTCAGGCAAATCTGTCGGTTTGATCTCCGGTAACCAAGATGCAGAGGATGCGCTCAGGAGCCGCCAGGCTCCCGCCGCGGGTTTGCCGGGCCAGGGCGCACCATCCCCGGGGCAGATCCGGCCGAAATGCCGCTGGTCTTTCCCCGGGAGCTCATGCTCCCATACAGGTGGGTGGCTTCGGTGTCGGCCGGTCCGAACAGGTCACATTCCCGGTTAAAGCCGCTGTGACGCACGCTGCTGCAACCCGACTTCCAGGTTCCCGAAGCTGGATCAGATCAAATTCTCCTGGTTCCCACCCGCTTTAGGAGCAGGGATTTCAGGGGTCTGTCCCAGGTCGGATCAACTTCACCCTGCGAGATTTTCAGGCAAATCTGTCGGTTTGATCTCCGGTAACCAAGATGCAGAGGATGCGCTCAGGAGCCGCCAGGCTCCCGCCGCGGGTTTGCCGGGCCAGGGCGCACCATCCCCGGGGCAGATCCGGCCGAAATGCCGCTGGTCTTTCCCCGGGAGCCCCTGCTCCCATACAGGTGGGTGGCTTCGGTGTCGGCCGGTCCGAACAGGTCACATTCCCGGTTAAAGCCGCTGTGACGCGCGCTGCTGCAACCCGACTTCCAGGTTCCCGAAGCTGGATCAGATCAAATTCTCCTGGTTCCCACCCGCTTTAGGAGCAGGGATTTCAGGGGTCTGTCCCAGGTCGGATCAACTTCACCCTGCGAGATTTTCAGGCAAATCTGTCGGTTTGATCTCCGGTAACCAAGATGCAGAGGATGCGCTCAGGAGCCGCCAGGCTCCCGCCGCGGGTTTGCCTGGCCAGGGCGCACCATCCCTGGGGCAGATCCGGTCGAAATGCCGCTGGTCTTTCCCCGGGAGCCCCTGCTCCCATACAGGTGGGTGGCTTCGGTCCCAGCCGGTCCGAACAGGTCACATTCCCGGTTAAAGCCGCTGTGACGCGCGCTGCTCCACCCCGCTGGGGAGAGACGGGCTCTGCGCGGTGGAGGGTCCGCACAACGGGGTATGAAAAGTTTATTTACTGTTGTGCAGAAAGTGACTGACACCGAGGAAATTCAGACTGGCGCAGCTGAATTAGCGGAGCTCTTTAATGCAGAAACAGAGGTTTTGCTCCCGCTCTATTTTTTAAATAAGCGCTTGTGTGCTTGTATGTGCGTTCTGCATGTGTGTGCGTTCTGCAGCGGGTGTGTGTGTTTTCCGGCCGGCGTGTTTTGCGGCAGGCGTGTGTGCAGCTCTGCTCTGTAGACTGCGCCTTTTGGGTCGGTGCGCCATATGTATGTTTTAAATCTAAAAATGACACACAAAAATGAGGGTGCGCCTTTCCACACGGTGCGCCGAATGGTCGCGAAAATACGGTATGTATATATATATATGTGTATCATTGTTTTACAGGCCAAAGATCTCCTTAATTTACTTAATGTTTGTTGTTACCCTGACAAGACAGTTATTGTCAGAATGGCTAAGATTGTCAGGTCCTATATGCCTCATATTTTTACTTAATTTTTTATTTTTTTACCGTTTAACTCTGCAGGAGCTAATCTTGTTTTTGTTTTCGTATTTAGCTTTATAGTCGAAAGCATCTTTTTTTGAGAATGGCTTCCTTTGAAGCCTGCACGGCTGTTTCCATCGTTTGGGGATGGGAACATCTAATTTGCGATGGGTGGGTGGGCGGGTGTTATGGGTTTTTGGCTTTTGGGCTATGTCTCTGTAGGTATGTATATACTCCTGTGTTTTGTTTTTTTTGGTTTTCCCTTTTACCTCTTTTTCTTATATTTCCTTTTGTGGTGGGTGAGTCTGTTTTATTTTCTCTCAAAGAAGTATGCCTATATGAATGATCCAGTGACGTGCGGTCAGAGGAGGCAGGGGAGGCTGTGCTTCCCCTGCCATCATGGAAAGAAAGAAGTGTAAAATGAAAAAAATATATATTTTTTTATATTTATCAATTGATTTGTACTATAAAGTAATTTTCCATTTAACTTCACCATTTTTAGATTATTTTTTTCCTTAAAATCCAGAATTTTCACATTTGCCGTTCAAATGCTGAGAAGATACGGGCGGTGAGGCAGCGCAGCGCTGAGCCTCCCCTTGGATTGCGCAATCACTCGGCTAACTGTGCTGCCATGTCATGTACTGATCGACCAGATCGCTGTCTCTTTGTATGTCATTATTAAAATTTTCAAACACGTTTGCTATATGAAATAGGTTTCCATAGTTAAGCTGATTTATGTAATGAACAGCAACTATATGTATGTAATGTGTTTCTTGTGCCGGCGCAATCATAAAACAGCTGAAAATAGGCACGGGGGAGGCACGCACTTCTCGTGCCTAACGGTAGGGGGCGCTGGTGAACTTGGGGATTCTTCTTGCGCGACTCTTGCTGCAGAATAAGTGACAAGCAGAAGTTTACAGTTATCCGTTATCTTCTCGCCTGGTCTTACTTTCAGAATGGAGGATTACATTTCTAAATTGAAGGGATTTTCCAATTTGGATTTTCAATCGAAGCAGGAGGTAATACTTAGGGGAAGTGTCATGATTTGGTTATTTAGGACCCAAGTGCAGGAGACAGAGGGAGGCTGGAGGCAGGAGTTCTCAAAACAAAAGGGTTTTAATCCAAAAAGGCAAAATAAGGCGCTGCAGAGCAGGATGAACAAAAAACCAGGATCATCAAAAAGGTACGAGGAGACATGGAGGAAGACACAGTACGGACCGACCGGGAACCAAGGAATGACAAGACAAGATATACTGAGGGGATAACGAGACAAGACGAGACACAGGTGTGGACACAATCAGGGCAGATGGGACACAGGCGGGGCAAGACAGAAACTGAAGGCAAACTGGAGGCTGGGGGAATGTCAACCTTGACAGAACCCCCCCCTCAAGGGACAGATCCCAGATGTCCCACTCGGCCTACCACCCAGGGCGGGCGGAGGGGGCCTGGAGGAGGGCCCAGGCCAACACACGGCCAACGTTCCAGGGGCCATCCTGGGGACTGTGCAGACCTGCGAGACAGCTCCGGGGGTCGCCCACGAAGCCGGGCAGACCGGCGAGAACGCTCGGGGGGACGTCCACGAGGCCGACCAGACCGGCGAGAACGCTCCGGGGGCCGCCCACGAGGCCTAGGCCTGGGTCTTGACGCGGGTCTCGGCGTGGGGCTTGGCGCGGGTCTCGGCGTGGGGCTTGGCGGTCTTGGCGTGGGGCTCGGCGTGGGGCTTGGCGGTCTTGGCGTGGGGCTCGGCGTGGGTCTTGGCGTGGGGCTTGGCGGCCTTGGCGTGGGGCTTGGCGGTCTCGGCGTGGGGCTTGGCGGTCTTGGCGTGGGGCTCGGCGTGGGGCTCGGCGTGGGGCTTGGCGTGGGGCTTGGCGTGGGGCTTGGCGTGGGGCTTGGCGTGGGGCTTGGCGTGGGGCTTGGCGTGGGGCTTGGCGGTCTTGGCGTGGGGCTTGGCGGTCTTGGCGTGGGGCTTGGCGGTCTTGGCGTGGGGCTTGGCGGTCTTGGCGTGGGGCTAGGCGGTCTTGGCGTGGGGCTAGGCGGTCTTGGCGTGAGCCTTGACGGGGATTCTTGGCGTGGCTCGGGGACTTGACAGGGCTCGGGAACCTGACGGGGCTCGGGAACCTGACGGGGCTCGGGAACCTGACGGGCTGCGGGACCGCCTCAGGAACCGAGGGCTGCGGGACCGCCTCAGGAACCGAGGGCTGCGGGACCGCCTCAGGAACAGAGGGCTGCGGGACCACCTCAGGAACAGAGGGCTGCGGGACCGCCTCAGGAACAGAGGGCTGCGGGACCGCCTCAGGAACAGAGGGCTGCGGGACCGCCTCAGGAACAGAGGGCTGCGGGACCGCCTCAGGAACAGAGGGCTGCGGGACCGCCTCAGGAACAGAGGGCTGCGGGACCGCCTCAGGAACAGGACATGGCTCAGGAACGGGACATGGCTCAGGAACGTGACATGGCTGCGGGGGTGCCCGGGTCCGAGGCGCCGGCTGCGGGGGAGCCCGGGTCCGAGGCGCCGGCTGCGGGGGTACCCGGGTCCTGGGCGCCGGCTGCGGGGGTACCCGGGTCCTGGGCGCCGGCTGCGGGGGTACCCGGGTCCGTGGCGCTGGCTGCGGGGGTACCCGGGTCCGGGGCGCCGGCTGTGGGGGAGCCCGGGTCCGAGGCGCCGGCTGCGGGGGTACCCGGGTCCTGGGCGCCGGCTGCGGGGGTACCCGGGTCCTGGGCGCCGGCTGCGGGGGTACCCGGGTCCGTGGCGCCGGCTGCGGGGGTACCCGGGTCCGTGGCGCTGGCTGCGGGGGTACCCGGGTCCGGGGCGCCGGCTGTGGGGGTACCCGGGTCCGGGGCGCCGGCTGTGGGGGTACCCGGGTCCGGGGCGCCGGCTGCGGGGGTACCCGGGTCCGTGGTGCTGGCCCCCCCTCGAGGGGCGCCGGCCCCCCCTCAAGGGACAGATCCCAGATGTCCCCAGAGTCCACATCCAGGGCGGGCTGGGGGGGGACACGGGTCCTCGGAGCTGGCTGGGGGGGGACACGAGTCCTCGGAGCTGGCTGGGGGGGGACACGAGTCCTCGGAGCCGGCTGGGGGGGGACACGAGTCCTCGGAGCCGGCTGAGGGGGGACACGAGTCCTCGGAGCCGGCTGAGGGGGGTCCGGAACCATCACCGGAGGAGGGGCTGATGCGTCCGGGACCACCACAGGAACGTGGGGAGGTGCATCCGAGACCACCACAGGAATTGGGACAGGTGCAGGAGCTGGAGCCGGAACAGGCTGGGGCTGGCGCTGGCGCTGACGCCGTCGCCGTTGCATCTGCAGGCTCCTGGGTCCACCCAGAGCCAGGCGTGTTCCCCAAAAGGGGTCCCAACACTCACGCACGTTTTTAGCCGCTTCACGGCAAAGGAAGTCCCACATGGTGAGGTACTCTCCCGCTGGGTCCACCTGGTCGGTCCGTTCTGTCATGATTTGGTTATTTAGGAGCCAAAGTGCAGGAGACAGAGGGAGGCTGGAGGCAGGAGTTCTCAAAACAAAAGGGTTTTAATCCAAAAAGGCAAAATAAGGCGCTGCAGAGCAGGATGAACAAAAAACCAGGATCATCAAAAAGGTACGAGGAGACATGGAGGAAGACACAGTACGGACCGACCGGGAACCAAGGAATGACAAGACAAGATATACTGAGGGGATAACGAGACAAGACGAGACACAGGTGTGGACACAATCAGGGCAGATGGGACACAGGCGGGGCAAGACAGAAACTGAAGGCAAACTGGAGGCTGGGGGAATGTCAACCTTGACAGGAAGACCAACGCCGGAGCTAAAATGTTTGCTCCATCGAGACAGAGAGGCTTTTAAAGATGTAGGAAGATAAGGAAGCGTTCTACAATCAGGTCATCGCTGCTTTTGTTCAGAAGGAGCAGCACATGGACTTCATTTATAAGTAAAGGTAAGACCATAATAACTTTTTTTTAATTAAATGTGCTTTTTGTGCGCTACAGGTTGTATGTGTAAAGCATTTGTATGTGAATGACGATAGGAGGTTTCAGTGGCGAAACTTTTTTGTGTGTTTACATCAATGTTATGGGCTGGTTATAAAGATATATCTAGTTTAAATAAAAATTTTAATTCATAGATGATCTCGGATGATGCCGGTGTAGTGCGCATGTGTAACCCATATTTGCGTAGAGGAAGAGTTGGCGAGTGAGGAGAGGAAAGGAGTTAAGGCTGATTTATGGTTCCGCGTTACACCAACGCAGATTACGGCGTAGGGTACGCGGCGACGCGCGCCGTACGCCGTACCCTACGGCGTCGATTTAACGCGGAACCATAATTCAGGCTTGAGAGTTGAACTGTTGTCAGGAATTAATTAATGACTTTGCCCAGCGGAAGGCCCGGAAAGTCAAACTGTAATTGTAAGTAATGACCCATTATTATTAATATTTGTTATAGTGATAGTCTATCATTAGTTTGTTTGTGTTTATGCGTGTTTATGATGTTTTTATTTGTGGTGTGCCGCCGTGCCACCAAATTTTTTAAACATAACCAGTTAACTGCTGCCATTCAAATGGTGAATACGTTGCTCTGGAGGGTTCATATGCTTGTAAATCTGACTGATGAAGTCAGTGCCTCCCCATCCATGAATCTCACCGCACGTCACTGGAACGATCGTAATCTGCACAAGCCTGATACTGGATCGAACATTAGATTCACTAGCTGGAATGTTAAAGGTGTGAATAATCCAATTAAGCGATCAAAGATTTTTTCACATTTGAAACGCTTGGACACTGACATAGCTTTCCTTCAGGAAACTCATTTGCGAAATAAAGATCATTTCAGACTCAGACGTGCTTGGGTGGGTGATATTTTTAATTCAAACTTTGATTCTAGGTCTAGAGGGGTTGCAATTTTGATCAACAAAAGAGTCAATTTCTCCGTCTCCAGGACAATATCCGATAAGAATGGTAGATATTTTATTGTTGCGGGCACTCTATACTGTAACCCTGTATTGTTGGTGAATATATATGCCCCTAATTTTGATGACTCCAATTTTACAGATAGGCTGTTTGGCAACCTCCCGTTCTTAAATACACATATTGCAATATTGGGCGGTGATCTGAATTGTGTTATTAATCCTTCTTTGGACCGTTCGAATCCTCGTACTTTGACTCAATCCTCTATGTCGAAATCTATTTCTGATTTTACAGTCAAGAACGGGCTTGTTGATCCGTGGAGGTTCTCACATCCTGGAGATAAGGAATTCTCTTTTTTTCACAAGTACATCAGTCATATTCCCGTATTGACTATTTTTTTGTTGATAGCTCTCTTCTCTCCAAAGTTACTTCTGTGGTATACCACCCAATTGTTATTTCGGACCACGCCCCTCTAACTTTGAATATAACATTGTCTGAGCGCCCCCGTTTTTCTTCTCCCTGGAGGTTTAATCCATTGCTTTTATCCGACGATGCATTTAATGTTTCTATATCTGCTTCAATAGATGATTTCATTGCACTAAACAAAACAGATTCTACCAATTTTTCACTAGTATGGGAATCACTCAAAGCATATTTGCGAGGACAGATTATCTCTTATTCAGTTTACGCCAGTAAAATCCGCAGGGCTAAATTACAAGAGCTCACGTCTAAAATTCAGGACATAGACAGACTAAACTCAGTTAACCCAGGTCCGAATTTACTGAAACAACGGCTTGATTTGCAGTCAAAATTCGATCTTATTGCGACAGCAGATGCTGAACGGCTCCTATTACGCGCTCATGCCAACTATTGTGAACAGGGCGATAAACCAAGCTGGTTATTGGCTCACCAATTAAAAAGGCAAGCAAAGTCGAGAATGATTCCCAGTATTAGAGACTCTAAAGGGCACGCTAACCACCGATCCAATCGCCATCAACACAATATTTAAGTCATACTACCACTCTCTCTATGAATCAGAATCTCCACCTGACACAGCAGAAATGACCTCCTTTCTTGATAATATCACTGTCCCTACTATTAATTTGGATGTGGCTAATGGCCTCGATGCTCCTTTCAGCTTGCAAGAAATTGCTGCCGCCATTGAAGCTATGCAAAGCAACAAAGCACCTCGTCCCGATGGGTTCGGTGCTGAGTTTTTAAAAAAATTCAAAGACAAATTAGCCCCCCTTCTACTCTCAGTGTACAACGAGTCCCTTGATCATGGCTCATTGCCTCCCTCTTTAATGCAGGCGTCCATTGCCCTCCTTTTGAAGAAGGACAAGGACCCTGAATCATATACTTCCTACAGGCCCTTGTCTTTACTGAAAGTGAATGTAAAAATTCTAGCCAAAGCACTGGCGATTCGTCTCGATAAGATCCTTCCTAGTATCATATCTGAGGAGCAGAATGGTTTCATCAAGGGACGCTAGCTCTTTTATAATGTTCGTACACTTCTAAACGTGATTTTCTCTAAAGATTCTTCTCCACTTCCTGAAGTTGTTATCGCAATTGATGCGGAGAAAGCGTTTGATCGTGTCGAATTTAACTATCTTTTTGCAACACTTCATAAATTTGGATTTGGACACAGGTGTCAGGCACACAAGGAATGGACACAAATGCAGACAAAGGGAAAACAGTTCAAAAGATTTATTTGAATAAATCTGAGCAGGCAGGGGTCAGGCAAAAATCCATCCAGGGGCAGGCAAAGGTCAAGGTCCAAAAAGGCTGTCAGCGAAGGCAGAGGTACCGGCAAGGGCTAGGCAAAAACGTGGTCTGGGGGCAGAAAAAGATCAAAAGGTCAAAAACTTGAAAACTCACTTGGCTTGGTAAACGGCTTGAAGGCTTGGAGAACACAAGGCAATCTGGCATGGGCTGAAGAGGGACTGAGGCTTAAATGCTGTGGGCATGATTGCACCAGAGTGATTGCAGGTGTTGTCAGGTAGGGGGGAAGGAGCCAGACACACCCACTCAACCTCAGGCCGTGACAGGACCCCCTCTCCGACGGACGCCCCCTGGCGTCCCATCCAAGGCCCCAGGATTGTCACGGTGAAAGTCCTTAATGAGGGAACGAGCCAGGATGAACCTGGAAGGGACCCAACACCGCTCCTCAGGCCCATAGCCCTCCCAGTCGACAAGGTACTGGAGGCCCCTGCCCCTGCGGCGGACCTTCAACAACTTCCGGACAGTAAACACCTCACCACCACCAACGACCCTGGGAGGCGGAGGGGGCCCGGAGGGAGGGGACAAAGGGCTGAGAACCACAGGCTTGACTTGGGAGACATGAAAGGCAGGGTGAACACGTTGCATGGGCCGAGGCAGTGAGAGTCGTACGGTAGAAGGATTGATGACCTTAGAAATTGGGAAGGGTCCAACAAACCTGGGCGCCAGCTTCCGGGACAGGACCCTCAGAGGTAGATTCCTGGTGGAAAGCAGGACCTTCTGTCCAACACTGTAGAGGGGGGCTGCTGAGCGACGTTTGTCAGCCTGCTTCTTAAAGTAGGTCACTGACCTTAGCATACGAGCTCTGGCCTGCACCCAGGTTCGCCGACATCGCCTAATAAACGCCTGAACCGAGGGAACTGCCACTTCCTCCTCCTGTGCTGGAAACAGTGGAGGCTGATAACCCAGGCAGCACTGAAAAGGGGAAAGACCAGTAGCATTAGTGGGAAGGGAGTTATGCGCATACTCCACCCAGGGAAGCATCTTACTCCACGATGCTGAGTTGGCGGAGGTCATGCACCGGAGAACCACCTCCAGGTCCTGGTTGGCGCGCTCTGTCTGGCCGTTGGTCTGTGGATGAAAACCAGATGACAGGCTGGCAGTGGCACCGATTAGTTTGCAGAATGCCTTCCAAAATTGAGCAGAGAACTGTGGACCTCTGTCTGACACAATATCCTGGGGTAAACCATGAAGTCGGAAAACGTGGGTGATCAGTAGCTCCGCTGTCTCCTTGGCTGTGGGTAATTTGGTCAAAGGAATGAAATGAACTGCCTTAGAAAATCTGTCAACAACGGTGAGAATACAGGTGTTTCCTTCGGACACCTCCAGACCAGTGACAAAATCGATGGCAATGTGGGACCAGGGTCGATGTGGGACAGGAAGGGGTCTGAGAAGGCCAGCTGGGGGTCGGTTACTGTGCTTGTTCCGGGCGCACGTATCACAGGCCGCCACAAACTGCTGCACATCTGTCCTCATGGATGGCCACCAGAAGCGTCGTCTTATGAAGGCCAGAGTCCGCTTCGTACCCGGGTGACACGCCAACTTAGAATCATGTCCCCAGGTCAGTACCGCAGGGCGAACAGCTGTGGGGACAAACAAGCAGCCAGTAGGCCCATTACCTGGGTCGGGTTCCTGATGCTGGGCCCTCCGAACCTGGGAATCGATGTCAAAACTTGCAGCTCCGACTATCAGCTCGGGAGACAAAATGGGGTTAGGAGCTACAGACTCCTTCTCTGGTGAATAAATCCTGGACAAGGCATCAGGCTTAGTGTTCTTAGAACCAGGGCGATAAGAGAGGGTAAAATTGAAGCGTGAAAAGAACAGAGACCATCTAGCTTGGCGGGAATTGAGGCGTTTAGCTGACCTGATGTACTCAAGATTCTTATGATCCGTCCAAACGAGGAAGGGCAAGACTGCACCCTCGAGGTAGTGCCGCCACTCTTCAAGGGCCAGCCTCACAGCCAACAGTTCGCGGTCCCCTATGGTGTAGTTGCGCTCTGTAGGAGACAGGCGATGAGAGTAATAGGCACAGGGGTGCAGTTTGTTGTCCTTGAGGGACCTCTGGGAAAGCACTGCACCGACTCCGGTCTCTGAGGCATCCACTTCGACTACGAACTGCAGAGAGGGATCAGGGACAGTTAACACAGGTGCAGTAGTGAAACAATTCCTGAGTTTAGAGAAAGCATTCTCCGCCTGGGAATTCCAGAGGAAAGGCACCTTGGGAGAGGTCAGCGCTGTGAGTGGGGCCGCAACCGTGCTAAAATTGCGTACAAACTTGCGGTAAAAATTGGCAAAACCTAAAAAGCCTTGGAGGCCACGCCTCGTGGTTGGGGTGGCCCAATCAGCGACTGCCTTAACCTTGGAGGGATCCACATGGACTTGGCCTGCACTCACAATGTGTCCCAAAAATGACATTTTGCTTTTGTGGAACTCGCATTTCTCTGCCTTCACAAAGAGACGGTTCTCCAGGAGTCGTTGGAGGACCTGCCTGACATGATGTCTGTGTTGTTCGAGGGAGGAAGAGAAAATCAAAATGTCATCTATATAAACGAAAACAAAACGATTGACCATGTCTCTCAGCACATCGTTGACCAAGGCCTGAAAAACAGCAGGGGCATTAGTCAAACCAAAAGGCAAAACAAGATATTCATAATGCCCTGTGGGAGTGTTGAAGGCTGTTTTCCATTCATCCCCCTCCTTTATCCTCACCAGGTGGTAGGCGTTACGCAGGTCAAGTTTCGTGAAGATTTTAGCACCTTGTAATAATTCGAAGGCTGTGGACATGAGTGGCAATGGGTAACGATTCTTCACAGTGATATCATTTAAACCTCTGAAATCGATGCATGGCCTGAGTCCTCCATCCTTCTTTCCAATGAAGAAGAACCCGGCACCAGCTGGGGAAGACGAGGGGCAGATTATGCCAGCGGCCAGGGACTCTGAGATGTACTTGTTCATCGCCTCAGTTTCTGTAGGGGAAAGAGAATAGAGGCGCCCCTTGGGGGGCATGGCTCCCTCCAGGAGGTCAATCGAACAGTCATAAGGCCTGTGAGGAGGAAGGGAGACAGCATGGGACTTACTAAAGACAGTCCTTAAGTCCAGGTACTCAGGAGGGACCGATGACAAGTCTGGGAACTCCTCAGTTCTATCTGGCTCCAGGGAGAGAGAGGTGGCAGCAGAGGTTAAGCAGTGAGAATGGCAAAATGGACTCCAACTCATCATTGTGTTATCAGCCCAGTTAACATGAGGATTGTGAACTGACAGCCATGGGAAGCCTAGGACAATGGGGACATGAAGGTTATCCATTACATGAAAAGATATGTGTTCATTGTGATTACCCGAAATCCGCAATGCAACAGGCTCTGTGACATGAGTGATATGCATGAGACTCCGTCCATCAATTGCACGAGTCAACACGGGCTGCTTCAAGGGAAGCACAGGGATCTTTAACTGACGAGCTGTGGCAGCACAGATGAAACTTTCAAACTTTCAGCGCCAGAGTCTATGAGAGCTGTGAGGGGATGAGCACCATCCGACAGCAGCAGCAAAACAGGCAAAAAAGAACGCTTAACAGGGGAATTACCTTGAGCAGTGCCCATCAGAAGCCCTGTTTCTACTGATGGGCCTCGGCTTTTAACGGACATTTGAGGCAGAGATGACCCGTCTGGCCACAGTAGAAACAGGCATTCCGGAGGCGGCGGCGCATGCGTTCCTCAGGAGACAGCTTAGCACGATCAAGCTGCATGGGTTCTGGAGGAGGGGCTGCCTCTAGAGGTGCTGGTAATGAGGGGGCAGCGGTAAGCCAGGGACGAGGGCGGGATGAACCTCTCTCAGAGCGCCGTTCCCTTAGTCGAGCATCAATCCTGCCAGCCAGCTTCACCAGCTCCTTGAAGTCGTCAGGCAGGTCCTGAGACACCAGTTCATCCTTTACAGTGTCAGAGAGTCCATTCAAAAAAGCATCAAACAATGCAGTATGCCCCCAGCCACACGAGGCCGCCAAAGTACGGAAATCAATGGCATAATCAAAAACAGACCTGCTGCCTGGAGGTTTATATCTTGGATTAGACTTCTTTACACTTCCCCTCAGGCCAGCATTCACACCAATGACAACCACTCCACTTATTTTACATTATCACGTGGCACGAGACAGGGCTGCCCTCTCTCCCCTTTGCTTTTCGCTCTATCCGTCGAACCACTTTCAATTGCTTTAAGAACTCTTCCTCTATTTCGCGGAGTCTCTAGGTCCAATGTGGAACTCAAATTGTCACTTTATGCAGACGACCTCCTTTTATATATATCTGACCCTTTAACCAGCATTGCATTAATATTATCTCTGTTGAAGAATTATGGATCCTTCTCCGGCTATAAAGTCAATCTTCACAAGTGTGAATGCATCCCCATAAACACTTCTGCTCTACTACTCAAACAATCTGATATTCCCTTTAAACTCAGCCCGTCGGGCTTTAGATACTTAGGGATTAATGTGACCCGCACTCTGCCCTCTCTTTTCACCGCTAATTTTTCCTCACTGGTAACTCGAGTGAAGGCGGACTTACAGAGGAACTCCCTGCTATTGTCGCTGATAGGAAGAGTTAACACAGTGAAAATGACTGTATTGCCTAAATTTCTTTTTTTCTTCCAGTGCACTCCTTTATTTCTACCAAAAACTTTTTTTAAATCACTTGACCAAATTGTTTCCAACTTTTTATGGGCCGGTAAGACACCTAGAGTGAGGTATTCGCTTCTCCAAAAATTTAAATTTAATGGGGGTCTAGCACTACCAAATTTCTTGCTTTACTATTGGTCAGCGCATATTCACAAACTCATTTATTGGCTTCAGTCTCCTGAGTTATTATGGTGCAGATTGGAGGCTCAGTCTCTCTCTTCATCCTCTCTAACGGCCCTACTCTCCTCCTCTTTACCATTGAATCCCTCTAAGTTTACAAATAGCCCTGTGGTGCTTTCCTCCCTTAAGATTTGGTCACAGTTTAGGTGCCACTTTAAATTTGCTTCTCCATCCACCTATACACCGGTTACTAAGAATCATTTGTTCCCTCCGTCATTAATAGACAACACTTTTATGATTGGGTACAGCCGGGGCATTAAGCACTTCAGGGATCTATATAAGGATGGTATTTTTTCCACATTTTCAGATCTGAGGTCAAAGTTCAATTTGCCTGCCTCCCATTTGTTTCGTTACTTCCAGATTCAACACTGTGCCTCTGCTCTGTTTCCATGCTTCCCTTCCCTTCCTGCTAACCAACCGTGGGATGATCTTCTAACAATGAAACTTAGTCAAAAGTCTCTTATATCTAGGATATATGCACTGTGTATGACATTTGATGATCATTCTGTAGATAAAGCCCGGGAGCGTTGGGGGCGGGAGTTGGGCCTTGACTTCACAGGGGAGCTGTGGGATAAAGCTATCCGTAGCATACGATCTAGCACGCCTTGCGCTAGACTTGAACTTATTCAATTCAAGGTGCTGCATAGAGCACACCTATCAAAATCCCGATTATCTGAAATATATCCCAATGTTGCAGACCTATGCGACAGATGCCAGGGCTCTCCCTGCAATTTAAGTCACATGTTTTTCTCCTGTCCTAGGTTACAGAAATTTTGGAGTGACTATTCTGTGATCATGTCTAAAGTTCTGGTGAAAAATGTTGTTATGGCCCCTCTCTTAGCAATATTCGGACTCTCGGCTGACTCCTCACATATCAGCCCCGTACAGTCAGAAGTATTGGCTTTCACATCTCTTTTAGCTAGACGTCGTATCCTACTCTCATGGAAATCCCCTAAGTCTCTGTCTATTGCTCTTTGGCTTAGTGATGTTATGTTTTTTCTAAAATCTGAAAAGGTGAGATATTCAGTAAAAGGCAACTCAGCTAAATTTGTTCGTAAATGGCAATCTTTCGTAGATTATTTTAACTCGTTGAAGACTCTACCCACCGACTGATCCCTCCCCCTTACCTTAATTTTCTTTTCATTTCTTTCAGTTATTTATTTGTTTTGATTATTGTTATTTATGCTGCATTTTATGTTTTTTATTTATTATTTCCATTTAATGGGATATTAGTGATGGGCATTTGCATTTACCACTGCATTTGTTTTTGTATGCCGCATTTGCTCATCCATTACTCTCCGCCATTGTTCATTTGTTGCTCATCTGTTTATTTTTTATTTAACTCTACAGAGACTCTGTTCTTAGTTCTGTGTGTTTAAAAAAAAAAGGGACAATGTATAATGCATAATTCGTATTTTTGATTATTTGTGTCCATGTTGTCATTGTATGTTGTTTTTTTTCTAAAAAGATCAATAAAAAAAAATAATAATAATGATATCTTTTAATGATAGGTGGCGAATTGCTGTTCATGGGGGCATCGATGGCTACAGTCACAAGATAATGTTCCTCAAAGCGAGCACCAACAACAAGGCATCTACAGTTTTCAGTAGCTTTTTGGCAGCTATCAATGAATTTGGATTACCAAAACGGGTTTGGAGTGACAAAGGTACAAGTAATGTGTTGCATGTATGCATATGCTTTGATTAATTGAGTTCTAAAGATCACAATGGAAACAAACCCCTTTTGTGCTTTTTGTGTTATCCTTTTAGCATAGCTTCTGTATCTGTGGTGTTGTACTGTATTCTGAAATTGCTAATGAAGAATTACATCAATCAATCAAGGTGGAGAAAACGTGGATGTAGCACGATACATGTTGGAACATCCAGACAGAGGACCAGGTAGGCCTATTATGTATATGGTATTACTTAAGTCATGGACATCCAGTCAATATGTATGCTCCAATTTAATTACTGGACTATAATTCTAAAAAAAATGTCACTCGTAAAATGTAATGAAAATAATGAATTATTAATCTCATTGAATTACACACACAATGTGTCAGAAAACAACGACCAAGTCTGACAGAATTTGTTTGTTTAGTAGATTATCTGTTGTTTACTCTTTCTTTCTGTCTTTCCACACAGACCGAAGGAGCCACATAACGGGAAAGAGTGTGCATAATCAGAGAATAGAGCGTCTGTGGCGTGATCTGTGGTGCATAGTAAGCTCAAACTACTACGCAGCCTTCCGTCACCTGGAGGACATTGGTGAGCTGGATCCTGACCTGGACTTTCATCTCATCTGCCTGCATTATGTGATGATTCCCAGGATCAACATGCACCTTCATCTGTTTAGAAACACATGGGTCACATGCATATACACAAACATACACAGCCACACAAACATATACATACACACACACACACACACACACACACACACACACACACACACACGCATGATCATATACATACACACACACACATAGACATACACACTGGCTTGTTCACCTGCATGCTGGCTCTCTAGTTTTTGGGGTTAGGTAGTGGTAGCGGTAGCTTAGCTCAGACTGCGATCAGATCTCAAGATTTAGGTCGATTGCTGTTGTTGTTTTGGTTGGCTCCGTGCCGGTTTCGTGTTTTGTTTGTGGTTTTTTGTTGCAGATTTCCAGTGCCTGACGTGTGTTTCCGTGTGTTCCTGCTTCCTGGATTGGCAGCCTGCGCACCTTTGCTGCGTGTCATCCCCATTCTCTCTCTCTCTACCCCTTTCCGGTCTGCATCTTCAATGAAGGGCCATTAGAGCCCAAAAAAATCTTAAAACAAAAAAAAAAAACACAACTCTCAACACTTAGTACACTCATATACTGTATTTTTTGGAAGACAAAGAAAAGGATGTGGAATATGATTGCTGAGTTTGTATGATCTTTTTTGTTTTTGGTACTAATTGCATATTTTTGCACAATTGGCCAATAACTAAGTCAATCCTTTAAATATTAAAATGTTAACACCATCACACTGGGTCAGGGATGGCTATTGGCACCTGAAATGCATCTGATTTCAGTCATTAGCCTAATATGAAACGTGTGGTATGTTGACAAGACAAAACAAAATCTAACATTTGAAATCTGATTTCATACCAGGTAGATGATCACAGATTCGGCATTGACTGGGACGGACCCGTTGGTACTGTTGATCCTGAAAATCCAGTCACTGTCCCCGAGGCTGATGCACCACTAAGGGCAGCGATTGAGGCCCGACTCCGGGAGACCATTAACCCTCTTCAGCCAAGCACGTGTTTTGGGTTGGACTTGTATATCAAGGCTATACAAGAGGTTCAGTTTGTCTTTGGACAACCTTTGCTTTAGTGCATGGGTATTTGAGACTTTTGGCAGGCCTCCGCAGGTGAGGAAACCAGGGACTGTAATCCAGGCTGAGATCCTGGCAGTTTATGAAGCAGCATTCCCTCTCCAGATCACTGTATTTGTCTTGACAGACAACCGGCTTAAATGAACAGTGTAGCCTCTTTTAACCATCTCTCTCTTGAGGGGGGGATCTCATCCACTTGCTTTCACTGTTAATATTAAGATGAAATCCTATCATGTTATTTTTCTGTGCCTCTTCTTCTTTGTCTTTCTTTGCATATTCAACAGGGGGTCTGTGACGCCTAGGAGAACCTCAGTCACAGCAGGGGGGCACCACATTATTTTTTTTATATCATGTATGATGTCCTAACTTGTAAACCAGACTTCACAACTACATATGTCTGACAAATGTGTCTGTTTTATTCTGCTGCTGTTTGTCATTAAAAGTATAGCCTTTTTATACTCTGAAAACCTTGTCTCTTATTAAAAACAGGCTCAACAGGAGGAGAAAACAAAAGGACCTAGGCTACAGCCTTTGTACTGAATGAGGTGGAGAGCAACTGTTGTTCAGCAAGACATATTTAAACTAGACAAAAATTTCAGAGAAATTCTGAGGGCGTGATTTTCTCAAAGCTGTGGCATGAAATTTGAACAGGAAGAAGAAAAAGTATGGAGAAGACCAATAGTAAAAATAATAAATATGCTCCCTAACGAGAGAGATGTAGGTATAAAAAGAGCAATATCTCCTATGAAGCCAAATGGGCAGGTGCTTAAGCACTTGTTTAAGTTAGTTCAATCAGGAGAGACAAAGTGAATGAAATAAATGTTTATTTTACAATGATAGAATGATGCTTAATCTTGACAAAATCTTTTGCGCTTACACAACACAGGGAGATAATAAATTGTGGGGCATCGCCCTGAACAGCAGCGTAAATAGATCCCCCATGGAGTCCAGACACTGGTGGTGGTGATGGCTGATGATCCTGATGAAACTGATAGGCTGAAGAGGATGAGGGTTATGGCTGAAATCTGCAACGATTGGCAGTGCTGGGGAGGTGGAGGGGCACGCATAACAGCAGCATGAGCAAACTGAAGGCAGAGAGAGAGAAACATTGCCTTGCCTTGGATAGACACAACCAACTGACGAGAACAGCTGATGCTCAATTGACAGCTCAGATGACAGCCCCGACAGTGACAGCAAGGGAGATTATTAGTGCGCTTGTGTGGACAATGTGAGCGCCAAAATGAAAGAGACTTAGAGTAAAGCTTGTGTATGAAAAAAGATAGATAGTCTTCCTGACTGAACTTACGCTAGAGCTTAATTTAATTTAATTTAATTTATAAGAGGACAGTGTCCAATGACAATGATCATTTACATGAAATTAAGAGATAGCTGCACCAGATTTAGCAAATCGCTAATTTCCATCTCTAGTCATACTTCTAATAGACAGACGCTGCAAATAAATTACAGAGTGCAGTACGAAATATAATAAATGCAGATACCCCACATCATAAAAAGAAGGAGGTACACACGGCACAGTGCAGAGTACATTAAATAAAATAAATCAACAACTACCAATCATCACTCCAAGTCAAAATACAATATATGAAATATACAGTTACCACCTTAATAAAGTGCCTGAGTTATCAATGAACATGCACACTGTAGGTTGGCTCCTATGTCTGCACATGCCTGACTCAATTTAAAGTGCTGTTTCGATTTGATATTGTACAGGGTCGCTACAACATAAAAAACAAAACACGGTTGCTGGTTCTATTTCGTCCCTACTGACCGCCAGGCGGTGCTGTAAGCACTGGATATCTCCCCTTGCGCATGCGCATGTCGAGTACAATACCAACAATGTCACGTCACCCGTGACCCCTGCATGACCCCCGGAAGGGGTATATCTTCCAGCGTCAAACATGGGATCGACTCCTTTTTATCTTCTCGCTTCGCGCGTTTGAAGTACAGGACGGAAATAGGAGCTTTGTGAAGCTTCTTCCTTTCCTCCCTAAAACCGCCGGCCCCGGTGCAGCTTCGTGCCATTCAGGTAGGAGTAACGATTTTTTTCGTCCTCCGAGAGGCTGTGGCCGGCGCGGTATTGATGGTGTCGGGTTGCGGCGGCTCTCCCCGCCCCGCCCCCCAGCGCGGCTGACAGAAGGTAAGCTGTCGGCTGCGCCTGACACCTGAACAATCTGTGCAGGGATACAGCGTTTCGCTCCCTCTCCCACTTTATTAATGTGACAACATTATTTTTTTCCTTGCAGATTAGTTTTTCTTTAAAAAAAAAAAATATATATATATAAGAAAGGAAAGGAAGAGCGCCTTTTTGGCCTGTTTTGCGGCCGTGGTGACGGCAGCGTGTCCGCTCCCTCTCCCACCGGCTCGTTCATGGTGACGGCAGCATTCGCTCCCTCTCCCACTTATTGATGTGACATTATTTTTCCTTGCAGTTATTTTTTTCTTTGAAAAAAAAAAAAAAAAAAAGGAAAGAAACAAGAGAGGATTGTTCTCTTCTTTTGAGTAAAGACGCCTTTTTTTGCCTTTTCTCATAGCCGTGGTGACGGCAGCGTGGCCCTCTCCTCTCCCGCCGGCATATTGGCGGTGACGGCAGCGTGCTCGCTGTGGTGACGGCAGCGTTTCCGCTCCCCTCTCCCACTGACACACCCGTGTTGACGGTAGCGTGGCCCTACCCTCTCCCGCCTGCATATCGGCGGTGACGGCAGCGTGCTCGCTGTGGTGACGGCAGCGTTTCCGCTCCCCTCTCCCACTGACACATCCGTGCTGACGGTAGCGTGGCCGCTCCCCTCTCCCGCCGGTATATTGGTGGTGACGGCAGCGTGCTCGCTGTGGTGACGGCAGCGTTTCCGCTCCCCTCTCCCACCGACACCTACGTGGTGACGGTGGCGCGTCCGCTCCCCTCTCCCACCGGCACATCCATGGTGACGGCAGCGTGACCGCTCCCCTCTCCCACCGGCATATTGGTGGTGACGGCAGCGTGCTCGCTGTGGTGATGGCAGCGTTTCCGCTCCCCTCTCCCACTGACACATCCGTATTGGCGGTAGCGTGGCCCTCCCCTCTCCCGCCGGCACATTGGCGGTGACGGCAGCGTGCTCGCTGTGGTGACGGCAGCGTGACCGCTCCCCTCTCCCACCGACACATTCGTGTAGACGGCAGCGTGTCCGCTCGTCTCTCCTACCAGCACATCCGTGGTGATGGCAGCGTGCCCGCTCCCTCTCCCACTGACACATTCGTGCTGACGGTAGCGTGGCTGCTCCCCTCTTCCGCCGGTATATTGGTGGTGACGGCAGCGTGCTCGCTGTGGTGACGGCAGCGTTTTCGCTCCCCTCTCCCACCGACACCTACGTGGTGACGGCAGCTCGTCCGCTACCCTCTCCCACCGGCACATCCGTGGCGATGGCAGCGTGTCCGCTCCCTCTCCCACCGGTTGCTGTGATGGAGCGTTCATGCCCGGGGTGCATGGCCGCCCTGGATCCTGCGGATGACCAGGACCTCTGCGTGTCGTGCCTGGGCCCTGAGCAGCCGGAGCCGTCGGCCAGCCTCCCCTCATCCCAGCCGGGGTCTTCTCTGAAGCGATCGGCAAAGAGAGTGGGGGTGCCGCCAAACGACGGCGGATGATGAGCCAGCTCTCCTCTAAGGTAGATCGCTTGGCCGCCGACATGGAGCAGATGAAGGCGCTCCTCCTCAATCTGCAGCCCTCTCCAGGCTGACAGCTGATGGCCGCGCTCTGACGGCGATGGAGGACGTGGCAGTGGCTGGTCTCCACCACATGCCCCCCATCGAGCCCTCCATTGCAGCACTGATAGTGGCTCCTGATGAGGCTCTGAAGCCAGATCCCAAGTGCCCCTCTACCCAGTGTAGGGTTACTGATGGGCATATTTGTAAGGCTTATAACACAGCGGCCCGTATTGGCCGGCTGGGGAACACCCTTTCCCATCTTCTGCTGGCTCTCTCAACCTCCCTGCAGGATGCACATGTGGAGGATTCCACACGGGACATGTGTACATATCCCTACAGGCTTTTGCCTCCCAGATGAGGGGGCTGAGGCGGCTGATGTCCACCCTGGTGCACACGCGCCGCCATGTCTGGCTGGCGCAGTCACCCCTGACGGAGACTGCTCGTAGGATTCTTCGTCAGGCACCTGCGGAACCGGGGGAGCTGTTTGGGGCGACCGCCCTGGAAGCTCTGAACGCACCGCCCTGGCTGGTGTGACCAGGCAGCAGCTGGTGTACCTGCACAGGGGTGCGGCCGCTTCCAGTACACCGGGAGGCCCTTCACCGGCCCCCGGGCGTCGCCCCCGGCCGCCTACCTACGGCGGCCGGCGCGGCTTTCAGCGGTCTGTGAGTCAGCCTGCTGGTGACTTTCGCCCCCCTGTGCGCGGACCGTCCCAGCAGCGTCGGGGCGTTGGTTCCGACCGTCGACCCCCCGGGACGTCCAGAGCCCGGGGGAGACGGCGCTAAGGCCACGGAGCCGGTCGTCAGCTACTTTTCCGGCAGCAGCTTGGTTACTGGGCTGCCTGCTCATTGGGGCCCGGGTGGTTTCCACCCTGGCCCAGGGTTACGTATTGCAGTTCCAACACCGGCCTCCTACCTCCGGCCGGGTTGAGATGACCATCGTCGGAGACCCGGCAAATATTCTGGCTCGGGCTCAGGTGTTGCCCGCCCTACTGGCCAAGAGCGGCATCATGCCGGTGGACCCCCCGCCGCGGCCTGGGGGTTCTACTTGAGCTACTTTCTCGTCAGCAAGAGAGACGACGGATGTCGTCCCATCTTGGACCTGAGGGACCTCGACGAATACATGAAGGTCCTGCCCTTCCGGAGGCTTGACCACAGCAGATGCTCTGCGTTGGTCAGGAGGAAGTGGTTTGCAACTGTGGACCTACAGGGCGCTTGTTTCACGTGCCGGTCGCGGCACGTCACCGGTAGTTCCGGGGGCTCGCCTACCGGGGCCACGGTTGTCGGTTCAGGGTGCTCCTGTGCGGGCTCTCCCTGTCACCGAGGATTTTTTCACCAGGTGCGTGATGGCAACCCTTGCCCTCTTATACCTTTGGGCCTGCTGTCGCTACGCCCCCTGCATTGTGGCTGGACAGCCTCGCCTGGATGCCAAGAGGCACGGGCGCAGGCTGGTCAGGGTTTCGCGGGTGTGTCCATACCCTTGCACCCTGGAAAGGCGGGACATTCCGGCTGAGGGGTGTGCCCTTAGGCGCTGTCCCCTCCCTGCCGGGAGGCTGTCATCAGTAGTCCTCACGGGTCAGCACGCGCCACGTCAACGTGCTGGAGCTCTGGGCTCTGCACTTCACACTCTAACATTTTTTGCAACTCCTGTGGGGGAGGCACGTGCCGGTTCGGTCGGACAGTGTGTCCACTGTCCCTTGATCGGCCACCAGAGGGGACACCGACTCTGCACAGCTGCTGCAGGTGTCCCGAGGCCTCCTAGCGTGGACCGCTCCTCGCCTGCCCGGCCTTCGGGCGATGTTCCTGCCTGGAGACAGGAACCGGGTGACGGACTTCCTCTCCCGGCGCAAGCCGCCTTTGCAGAGGGTCCTCCAGAGGGCTCACGGGCTCCTCTTGGTGGCCCCCTTCCGACCGGGGAAACATAGTTTCCACTGCTGCGGAGGCTCTGCTGCGACACAACATGACGCCCCCCAGAGGGACCGTCTTTCCCAGCCGGGGATTCAGGTTTTGCACCCCGACCCCGTCGTTTCAGCTCTGGGTCTGGCCGCTGCGGCGCCCGACCCATTGTTGTCAAGCTGTCCTGAACACGTCAGGGCTGGCATCTCGAATGCCCATGTGCCTCCCACCCGCCTCTGGTATGAGTGCGAGTGGGGGAGATTCTCTGCCTGGTGTGCAGACGGGGCAGAGGACCCTGTTCTTTGCCCCGTGGCCACGATCCTGGGGTTCCTTTCGGTCCCAATTCAATTCAATTCAATTCAATTTTATTTATATAGCGTCTAATACAACAGATGTTGTCTCTAGACGCTTTCCAGAGATCCAGAACATGAACATAAACATAAACATAAACCCCCGAGCAATTATTATATAAACAATGGCAGGTAAAAACTCCCTTAGTGGGAGAAAAGCCTTAAGCCAAACAGTGGCAAGGAAAAACTCCCCTTTAGGAGGGAAGAAACCTTGAGCAGGACCAGGCTCATAAGGGGGGACCCTCCTGCCGAAGGCCAGACTGGGGGAGTCAGGGACGTCGACAGCACACAGCAGGCAGGTGGAAGCAGCAGCGGGATGACCAGAGGTGGGGGGGGGTTCGTCAGCAGCACACAACAGTCATGTGGAAGCAGCAGCGGGATGACCAGAGGGGGGGGCGTCAGCAGCACACAACAGTCATGTGGAAGGAGCGTGTGGTCCCTCCTGGATGATGGCCGTGCTCAGTCCACTTTAAGGGTGTATGTGGCGGTCATTTCGTCGCAACATGCCCTGGGTGAGAATGCCACCGTGGGGTGCCACCGGCTGGTTTCTCTTTCTCAGGGGGGCTCGGAGGCTGCGCCCGCCCCCCCCCCCCCCCCCCCCCCCCCCGAGGAGCCCAAAGGCCCCAGTTTTCGATTCCATTCGATTTTATTTATATAGCGTCTAATACAACAGATGTTGTCTCTAGACGCTTTCCAGTGAACCAGAACATGAACATGAACGTAAATATAAACCCCCGAGCAGTGTGGGACCATGGTGCTAGGTGCCCTCTTCTCCACCCTTTGGGCCCTTGGCCCGGGTGGGCCTGAAGTGGCTCTCTATGGAGATAGCTTTTCTCCTCGCTATGGCCCCCGGCGAAGCGAGTCGATGAGTTACATGCCCTGTCAGTCAGCTCAGGGGCTACGTTGTGGCCGAACGTGGCGTTCCTGCCCAAGGTCCTGCCACGCACTCGTACTAATCGGCCTATCCAGCTTGGCCGGTTCGACCCCGAGCCTGCAGAGAGTGGGCCGAGCCCTTTGTGCCCCGTACGGGCCCTCGCTGCTTATGCTACCGCGCCTGTGCGACGGTCGTAGCAGCTTGTTCTCTGCCATGGTGGCCCCAACAGGGGGCGTGCTGTTTCTGGACAGCGCCGTCCCACTAGGTGGTGGACACCGTCGAGCA